>NC_086450.1:356307514-356588615 GCF_028390025.1 Pseudophryne corroboree | reverse complement strand
TGCAGGATGGCTTTCCAAAAAACACTCCCCAAACAGCACATGACGCAAAGAAAAAAGAGGCGCAATGAGGTAGCTGTGTGAGTAAGATAAGCGACCCTAGTGGCCGACACAAACACCTGGCCCATCTAGGAGTGGCACTGCAGTGTCACGCAGGATGGCCCTTCCAAAAACACTCCCCAAACAGCACATGACGCAAAGAAAAAAAGAGGCGCAATGAGGTAGCTGTGTGAGTAAGATAAGCGACCCTAGTGGCCGACACAAACACCTGGCCCATCTAGGAGTGGCACTGCAGTGTCACGCAGGATGGCCCTTCCAAAAAACACTCCCCAAACAGCACATGACGCAAAGAAAAAAAGAGGCGCAATGAGGTAGCTGTGTGAGTAAGATAAGCGACCCTAGTGGCCGACACAAACACCTGGCCCATCTAGGAGTGGCACTGCAGTGTCACGCAGGATGGCCCTTCCAAAAAACACTCCCCAAACAGCACATGACGCAAAGAAAAAAAGAGGCGCAATGAGGTAGCTGTGTGAGTAAGATAAGCGACCCTAGTGGCCGACACAAACACCTGGCCCATCTAGGAGTGGCACTGCAGTGTCACGCAGGATGGCCCTTCCAAAAAACACTCCCCAAACAGCACATGACGCAAAGAAAAAAGAGGCGCAATGAGGTAGCTGTGTGAGTAAGATAAGCGACCCTAGTGGCCGACACAAACACCTGGCCCATCTAGGAGTGGCACTGCAGTGTCACGCAGGATGGCCCTTCCAAAAAACACTCCCCAAACAGCACATGACGCAAAGAAAAAAAGAGGCGCAATGAGGTAGCTGTGTGAGTAAGATAAGCGACCCTAGTGGCCGACACAAACACCTGGCCCATCTAGGAGTGGCACTGCAGTGTCACGCAGGATGGCCCTTCCAAAAAACACTCCCCAAACAGCACATGACGCAAAGAAAAAAAGAGGCGCAATGAGGTAGCTGTGTGAGTAAGATAAGCGACCCTAGTGGCCGACACAAACACCTGGCCCATCTAGGAGTGGCACTGCAGTGTCACGCAGGATGGCCCTTCCAAAAAACACTCCCCAAACAGCACATGACGCAAAGAAAAAAGAGGCGCAATGAGGTAGCTGTGTGAGTAAGATAAGCGACCCTAGTGGCCGACACAAACACCTGGCCCATCTAGGAGTGGCACTGCAGTGTCACGCAGGATGGCCCTTCCAAAAAACACTCCCCAAACAGCACATGACGCAAAGAAAAAAAGAGGCGCAATGAGGTAGCTGTGTGAGTAAGATAAGCGACCCTAGTGGCCGACACAAACACCTGGCCCATCTAGGAGTGGCACTGCAGTGTCACGCAGGATGGCCCTTCCAAAAAACACTCCCCAAACAGCACATGACGCAAAGAAAAAAAGAGGCGCAATGAGGTAGCTGTGTGAGTAAGATAAGCGACCCTAGTGGCCGACACAAACACCTGGCCCATCTAGGAGTGGCACTGCAGTGTCACGCAGGATGGCCCTTCCAAAAAACACTCCCCAAACAGCACATGACGCAAAGAAAAAAAGAGGCGCAATGAGGTAGCTGTGTGAGTAAGATAAGCGACCCTAGTGGCCGACACAAACACCTGGCCCATCTAGGAGTGGCACTGCAGTGTCACGCAGGATGGCCCTTCCAAAAAACACTCCCCAAACAGCACATGACGCAAAGAAAAAAAGAGGCGCAATGAGGTAGCTGTGTGAGTAAGATAAGCGACCCTAGTGGCCGACACAAACACCTGGCCCATCTAGGAGTGGCACTGCAGTGTCACGCAGGATGGCCCTTCCAAAAAACACTCCCCAAACAGCACATGACGCAAAGAAAAAAAGAGGCGCAATGAGGTAGCTGTGTGAGTAAGATAAGCGACCCTAGTGGCCGACACAAACACCTGGCCCATCTAGGAGTGGCACTGCAGTGTCACGCAGGATGGCCCTTCCAAAAAACACTCCCCAAACAGCACATGACGCAAAGAAAAAAAGAGGCGCAATGAGGTAGCTGTGTGAGTAAGATAAGCGACCCTAGTGGCCGACACAAACACCTGGCCCATCTAGGAGTGGCACTGCAGTGTCACGCAGGATGGCCCTTCCAAAAAACACTCCCCAAACAGCACATGACGCAAAGAAAAAAAGAGGCGCAATGAGGTAGCTGTGTGAGTAAGATAAGCGACCCTAGTGGCCGACACAAACACCTGGCCCATCTAGGAGTGGCACTGCAGTGTCACGCAGGATGGCCCTTCCAAAAAACACTCCCCAAACAGCACATGACGCAAAGAAAAAAAGAGGCGCAATGAGGTAGCTGTGTGAGTAAGATAAGCGACCCTAGTGGCCGACACAAACACCTGGCCCATCTAGGAGTGGCACTGCAGTGTCACGCAGGATGGCCCTTCCAAAAAACACTCCCCAAACAGCACATGACGCAAAGAAAAAAAGAGGCGCAATGAGGTAGCTGTGTGAGTAAGATAAGCGACCCTAGTGGCCGACACAAACACCTGGCCCATCTAGGAGTGGCACTGCAGTGTCACGCAGGATGGCCCTTCCAAAAAACACTCCCCAAACAGCACATGACGCAAAGAAAAAAAGAGGCGCAATGAGGTAGCTGTGTGAGTAAGATAAGCGACCCTAGTGGCCGACACAAACACCTGGCCCATCTAGGAGTGGCACTGCAGTGTCACGCAGGATGGCCCTTCCAAAAAACACTCCCCAAACAGCACATGACGCAAAGAAAAAAGAGGCGCAATGAGGTAGCTGTGTGAGTAAGATAAGCGACCCTAGTGGCCGACACAAACACCTGGCCCATCTAGGAGTGGCACTGCAGTGTCACGCAGGATGGCCCTTCCAAAAAACACTCCCCAAACAGCACATGACGCAAAGAAAAAAAGAGGCGCAATGAGGTAGCTGTGTGAGTAAGATAAGCGACCCTAGTGGCCGACACAAACACCTGGCCCATCTAGGAGTGGCACTGCAGTGTCACGCAGGATGGCCTTTCCAAAAAACACTCCCCAAACAGCACATGACGCAAAGAAAAAAAGAGGCGCAATGAGGTAGCTGTGTGAGTAAGATAAGCGACCCTAGTGGCCGACACAAACACCTGGCCCATCTAGGAGTGGCACTGCAGTGTCACGCAGGATGGCCCTTCCAAAAAACACTCCCCAAACAGCACATGACGCAAAGAAAAAAAGAGGCGCAATGAGGTAGCTGTGTGAGTAAGATAAGCGACCCTAGTGGCCGACACAAACACCTGGCCCATCTAGGAGTGGCACTGCAGTGTCACGCAGGATGGCCCTTCCAAAAAACACTCCCCAAACAGCACATGACGCAAAGAAAAAAAGAGGCGCAATGAGGTAGCTGTGTGAGTAAGATAAGCGACCCTAGTGGCCTATACAAACACCTGGCCCATCTAGGAGTGGCACTGCAGTGTCACGCAGGATGGCCCTTCCAAAAAACACTCCCCAAACAGCACATGACGCAAAGAAAAAAAGAGGCGCAATGAGGTAGCTGTGTGAGTAAGATAAGCGACCCTAGTGGCCGACACAAACACCTGGCCCATCTAGGAGTGGCACTGCAGTGTCACGCAGGATGGCCCTTCCAAAAAACACTCCCCAAACAGCACATGACGCAAAGAAAAAAAGAGGCGCAATGAGGTAGCTGTGTGAGTAAGATAAGCGACCCTAGTGGCCGACACAAACACCTGGCCCATCTAGGAGTGGCACTGCAGTGTCACGCAGGATGGCCCTTCCAAAAAACACTCCCCAAACAGCACATGACGCAAAGAAAAAAAGAGGCGCAATGAGGTAGCTGTGTGAGTAAGATAAGCGACCCTAGTGGCCGACACAAACACCTGGCCCATCTAGGAGTGGCACTGCAGTGTCACGCAGGATGGCTTTCCAAAAAACACTCCCCAAACAGCACATGACGCAAAGAAAAAAAGAGGCGCAATGAGGTAGCTGTGTGAGTAAGATAAGCGACCCTAGTGGCCGACACAAACACCTGGCCCATCTAGGAGTGGCACTGCAGTGTCACGCAGGATGGCCCTTCCAAAAAACACTCCCCAAACAGCACATGACGCAAAGAAAAAAAGAGGCGCAATGAGGTAGCTGTGTGAGTAAGATAAGCGACCCTAGTGGCCGACACAAACACCTGGCCCATCTAGGAGTGGCACTGCAGTGTCACGCAGGATGGCCCTTCCAAAAAACACTCCCCAAACAGCACATGACGCAAAGAAAAAAAGAGGCGCAATGAGGTAGCTGTGTGAGTAAGATAAGCGACCCTAGTGGCCGACACAAACACCTGGCCCATCTAGGAGTGGCACTGCAGTGTCACGCAGGATGGCTTTCCAAAAAACACTCCCCAAACAGCACATGACGCAAAGAAAAAAAGAGGCGCAATGAGGTAGCTGTGTGAGTAAGATAAGCGACCCTAGTGGCCGACACAAACACCTGGCCCATCTAGGAGTGGCACTGCAGTGTCACGCAGGATGGCCCTTCCAAAAAACACTCCCCAAACAGCACATGACGCAAAGAAAAAAAGAGGCGCAATGAGGTAGCTGTGTGAGTAAGATAAGCGACCCTAGTGGCCGATACAAACACCTGGCCCATCTAGGAGTGGCACTGCAGTGTCACGCAGGATGGCCCTTCCAAAAAACACTCCCCAAACAGCACATGACGCAAAGAAAAAAAGAGGCGCAATGAGGTAGCTGTGTGAGTAAGATAAGCGACCCTAGTGGCCGACACAAACACCTGGCCCATCTAGGAGTGGCACTGCAGTGTCACGCAGGATGGCCCTTCCAAAAAACACTCCCCAAACAGCACATGACGCAAAGAAAAAAAGAGGCGCAATGAGGTAGCTGTGTGAGTAAGATAAGCGACCCTAGTGGCCGACACAAACACCTGGCCCATCTAGGAGTGGCACTGCAGTGTCACGCAGGATGGCCCTTCCAAAAAACACTCCCCAAACAGCACATGACGCAAAGAAAAAAAGAGGCGCAATGAGGTAGCTGTGTGAGTAAGATAAGCGACCCTAGTGGCCGACACAAACACCGGGCCCATCTAGGAGTGGCACTGCAGTGTCACGCAGGATGGCCCTTCCAAAAAACACTCCCCAAACAGCACATGACGCAAAGAAAAAAAGAGGCGCAATGAGGTAGCTGTGTGAGTAAGATAAGCGACCCTAGTGGCCGACACAAACACCTGGCCCATCTAGGAGTGGCACTGCAGTGTCACGCAGGATGGCCCTTCCAAAAAACACTCCCCAAACAGCACATGACGCAAAGAAAAAAAGAGGCGCAATGAGGTAGCTGTGTGAGTAAGATAAGCGACCCTAGTGGCCGACACAAACACCTGGCCCATCTAGGAGTGGCACTGCAGTGTCACGCAGGATGGCCCTTCCAAAAAACACTCCCCAAACAGCACATGACGCAAAGAAAAAAAGAGGCGCAATGAGGTAGCTGTGTGAGTAAGATAAGCGACCCTAGTGGCCGACACAAACACCTGGCCCATCTAGGAGTGGCACTGCAGTGTCACGCAGGATGGCCCTTCCAAAAAACACTCCCCAAACAGCACATGACGCAAAGAAAAAAAGAGGCGCAATGAGGTAGCTGTGTGAGTAAGATAAGCGACCCTAGTGGCCGACACAAACACCTGGCCCATCTAGGAGTGGCACTGCAGTGTCACGCAGGATGGCCCTTCCAAAAAACACTCCCCAAACAGCACATGACGCAAAGAAAAAAAGAGGCGCAATGAGGTAGCTGTGTGAGTAAGATAAGCGACCCTAGTGGCCGACACAAACACCTGGCCCATCTAGGAGTGGCACTGCAGTGTCACGCAGGATGGCCCTTCCAAAAAACACTCCCCAAACAGCACATGACGCAAAGAAAAAAAGAGGCGCAATGAGGTAGCTGTGTGAGTAAGATAAGCGACCCTAGTGGCCGACACAAACACCTGGCCCATCTAGAAGTGGCACTGCAGTGTCACGCAGGATGGCCCTTCCAAAAAACACTCCCCAAACAGCACATGACGCAAAGAAAAAAAGAGGCGCAATGAGGTAGCTGTGTGAGTAAGATAAGCGACCCTAGTGGCCGACACAAACACCTGGCCCATCTAGGAGTGGCACTGCAGTGTCACGCAGGATGGCCCTTCCAAAAAACACTCCCCAAACAGCACATGACGCAAAGAAAAAAAGAGGCGCAATGAGGTAGCTGTGTGAGTAAGATAAGCGACCCTAGTGGCCGACACAAACACCTGGCCCATCTAGGAGTGGCACTGCAGTGTCACGCAGGATGGCCCTTCCAAAAAACACTCCCCAAACAGCACATGACGCAAAGAAAAAAAGAGGCGCAATGAGGTAGCTGTGTGAGTAAGATAAGCGACCCTAGTGGCCGACACAAACACCTGGCCCATCTAGGAGTGGCACTGCAGTGTCACGCAGGATGGCCCTTCCAAAAAAAACTCCCCAAACAGCACATGACGCAAAGAAAAAAAGAGGCGCAATGAGGTAGCTGTGTGAGTAAGATAAGCGACCCTAGTGGCCGATACAAACACCTGGCCCATCTAGGAGTGTCACTGCAGTGTCACGCAGGATGGCCCTTAAAAAAAACACTCCCCAAACAGCACATGACGCAAAGAAAAAAAGAGGCGCAATGAGGTAGCTGTGTGAGTAAGATAAGCGACCCTAGTGGCCGACACAAACACCTGGCCCATCTAGGAGTGGCACTGCAGTGTCACGCAGGATGGCCCTTCCAAAAAACACTCCCCAAACAGCACATGACGCAAATAAAAATGAAAGAAAAAAGAGGTGCAAGATGGAATTGTCCTTGGGCCCTCCCACCCACCCTTATGTTGTATAAACAGGACATGCACACTTTAACCAACCCATCATTTCAGTGACAGGGTCTGCCACACGACTGTGACTGAAATGACGGGTTGGTTTGGACCCCCACCGAAAAAGAAGCAATTAATCTCTCCTTGCACAAACTGGCTCTACAGAGGCAAGATGTCCACCTCATCATCATCCTCCGATATATCACCGTGTACATCCCGCTCCTCACAGATTATCAATTCGTCCCCACTGGAATCCACCATCTCAGCTCCCTGTGTACTACTTTGTGGAGGCAATTGCTGCTGGTCAATGTCTCCACGGAGGAATTGATTATAATTCATTTTAATGAACATCATCTTCTCCACATTTTCTGGATGTAACCTCGTACGCCGATTGCTGACAAGGTGAGCGGCGGCACTAAACACTCTTTCGGAGTACACACTTGTGGGAGGGCAACTTAGGTAGAATAAAGCCAGTTTGTGCAAGGGCCTCCAAATTGCCTCTTTTTCCTGCCAGTATAAGTACGGACTGTCTGACGTGCCTACTTGGATGCGGTCACTCATATAATCCTCCACCATTCTTTCAATGGGGAGAGAATCATATGCAGTGACAGTAGACGACATGTCCGTAATCGTTGTCAGGTCCTTCAGTCCGGACCAGATGTCAGCATCAGCAGTCGCTCCAGACTGCCCTGCATCACCGCCAGCGGGTGGGCTCGGAATTCTGAGCCTTTTCCTCGCACCCCCAGTTGCGGGAGAATGTGAAGGAGGAGATGTTGACAGGTCGCGTTCCGCTTGACTTGACAATTTTGTCACCAGCAGGTCTTTGAACCCCAGCAGACTTGTGTCTGCCGGAAAGAGAGATCCAAGGTAGGTTTTAAATCTAGGATCGAGCACGGTGGCCAAAATGTAGTGCTCTGATTTCAACAGATTGACCACCCGTGAATCCTTGTTAAGCGAATTAAGGGCTCCATCCACAAGTCCCACATGCCTAGCGGAATCGCTCCCTTTTAGCTCCTCCTTCAATGCCTCCAGCTTCTTCTGCAAAAGCCTGATGAGGGGAATGACCTGACTCAGGCTGGCAGTGTCTGAACTGACTTCACGTGTGGCAAGTTCAAAAGGTTGCAGAACCTTACACAACGTTGAAATCATTCTCCACTGCGCTTGAGACAGGTACATTCCACCTCCTATATCGTGCTCAATTGTATAGGCTTGAATGGCCTTTTGCTGCTCCTCCAACCTCTGAAGCATATATAGGGTTGAATTCCACCTCGTTACCACTTCTTGCTTCAGATGATGGCAGGGCAGGTTCAGGCGTTTTTGGTGGTGCTCCAGTCTTCTGTACGTGGTGCCTGTCCTCCGAAAGTGTCCCGCAATTCTTCTGGCCACCGACAGCATCTCTTGCACGCCCCTGTCGTTTTTAAAAAAATTCTGCACCACCAAATTCAAGGTATGTGCAAAACATGGGACGTGCTGGAATTTGCCCATATTTAATGCACACACAATATTGCTGGCGTTGTCCGATGCCACAAATCCACAGGAGAGTCCAATTGGGGTAAGCCATTCCGCGATGATCTTCCTCAGTTGCCGTAAGAGGTTTTCAGCTGTGTGCGTATTCTGGAAACCGGTGATACAAAGCGTAGCCTGCCTAGGAAAGAGTTGGCGTTTGCGAGATGCTGCTACTGGTGCCGCCGCTGCTGTTCTTGCGGCGGGAGTCCATACATCTACCCAGTGGGCTGTCACAGTCATATAGTCCTGACCCTGCCCTGCTCCACTTGTCCACATGTCCGTGGTTAAGTGGACATTGGGTACAACTGCATTTTTTAGGACACTGGTGAGTCTTTTTCAGACGTCCGTGTACATTCTCGGTATCGCCTGCCTAGAGAAGTGGAACCTAGATGGTATTTGGTAACGGGGGCACACTACCTCAAGAAATTGTCTAGTTCCCTGTGAACTAACGGCGGATACCGGACGCACGTCTAACACCAACATAGTTGTCAAGGCCTCAGTTATCCGCTTTGCAACAGGATGACTGCTGTGATATTTCATCTTCCTCGCAAAGGACTGTTGGACAGTCAATTGCTTGGTGGAAGTAGTAAAAGTGGGCTTACGACTTCCCCTCTGGGATGACCATCGACTCCCAGCAGCAACAACAGCAGCGCCAGCAGCAGTAGGCGTTACACGCAAGGATGCATCGGAGGAATCCCAGGCAGGAGAGGACTCGTCAGAATTGCCAGTGACATGGCCTGCAGGACTATTGGCATTCCTGGGGAAGGAGGAAATTGACACTGAGGGAGTTGGTGGGGTGGTTTGCGTGAGCTTGGTTACAAGAGGAAGGGATTTACTGGTCAGTGGACTGCTTCCGCTGTCGCCCAAAGTTTTTGAACTTGTCACTGACTTATTATGAATGCGCTGCAGGTGACGTATAAGGGAGGATGTTCCGAGGTGGTTAACGTCCTTACCCCTACTTATTACAGCTTGACAAAGGCAACACACGGCTTGACAAATGTTGTCCGCATTTCTGTTGAAATACTTCCACACCGAAGAGCTGATTTTTTTGGTATTTTCACCAGGCATGTCAACGGCCCTATTCCTCCCACGGACAACAGGTGTCTCCCCGGGTGCCTGACTTAAACAAACCACCTCACCATCAGAATCCTCCTGGTCAATTTCCTCCCCAGCGCCAGCAACACCCATATCCTCCTCATCCTGGTGTACTTCAACACTGACATCTTCAATCTGACTATCAGGAACTGGACTGCGGGTGCTCCTTCCAGCACTTGCAGGGGGCGTGCAAATGGAGGAAGGCGCATGCTCTTCACGTCCAGTGTTGGGAAGGTCAGGCATCGCAAACGACACAATTGGACTCTCCTTGTGGATTTGGGATTTCGAAGAACGCACAGTTCTTTGCGGTGCTTTTGCCAGCTTGAGTCTTTTCATTTTTCTAGCGAGAGGCTGAGTGCTTCCATCCTCATGTGAAGCTGAACCACTAGCCATGAACATAGGCCAGGGCCTCAGCCGTTCCTTGCCACTCCGTGTGGTAAATGGCATATTGGCAAGTTTACGCTTCTCCTCCGACAATTTTATTTTAGATTTTGGAGTCCTTTTTTTACTGATATTTGGTGTTTTGGATTTTACATACTCTGTACTATGACATTGGGCATCGGCCTTGGCAGACGACGTTGCTGGCATTTCATCGTCTCGGCCATGACTAGTGGCAGCAGCTTCAGCACGAGGTGGAAGTGGATCTTGATCTTTCCCTAATTTTGGAACCTCAACATTTTTGTTCTCCATATTTTAATAGGCACAACTAAAAGGCACCTCAGGTAAACAATGGAGATGGATGGATACTAGTATACTTATGGATGGACCAGCGACTGCCGACACAGAGGTAGCTACAGCCGTGGACTACCGTACTGTGTCTGCTGCTAATATAGACTGGATGATAATGAGATGAAATTAATATATATATATATATATATATATATATATATATATCACTAGTACTGCAGCCGGACAGGTATATATATTTATTATGTAATGACTGATGACGGACCTGCTGGACACTGTCAGCTCAGCAGCACTGCAGACTGCTACAGTAAGCTACTATAGTAGTATGTATCAAGAAGAAAGAAAAAAAAAACACAGGTAGGTGGTATACAATTATGGATGGACCAGCGACTGCCGACACAGAGGTAGCTACAGCCGTGGACTACCGTACTGTGTCTGCTGCTAATATAGACTGGATGATAATGAGATGAAATTAATATATATATATATATATATATATATATATAATATCACTAGTACTGCAGCCGGAGAGGTATATATATTTATTATGTAATGACTGATGACGGACCTGCTGGACACTGTCAGCTCAGCAGCACCGCAGACTGCTACAGTAAGCTACTATAGTAGTATGTATCAAGAAAAAAAAAAAAAAACCACGTGTAGGTGGTATACAATTATGGATGGACCAGCGACTGCCGACACAGAGGTAGCTACAGCCGTGGACTACCGTACTGTGTCTGCTGCTAATATAGACTGGATGATAATGAGATGAAATTAATATATATATATATATATAATATCACTAGTACTGCAGCCGGACAGGTATATATATTTATTATGTAATGACTGATGACGGACCTGCTGGACACTGTCAGCTCAGCAGCACCGCAGACTGCTACAGTAAGCTACTATAGTAGTATGTATCAAGAAGAAAGAAAAGAAAAAAACACGGGTAGGTGGTATACAATTATGGATGGACCAGCGACTGCCGACACAGAGGTAGCTACAGCCGTGGACTACCGTACTGTGTCTGCTGCTAATATAGACTGGATGATAATGAGATGAAATTAATATATATATATATATATATAATATCACTAGTACTGCAGCCGGACAGGTATATATATTTATTATGTAATGACTGATGACGGACCTGCTGGACACTGTCAGCTCAGCAGCACCGCAGACTGCTACAGTAAGCTACTATAGTAGTATGTATCAAGAAGAAAGAAAAAAAAAAAACACGGGTAGGTGGTATACAATTATGGATGGACCAGCGACTGCCGACACAGAGGTAGCTACAGCCGTGGACTACCGTACTGTGTCTGCTGCTAATATAGACTGGATGATAATGAGATGAAATTAATATATATATATATAATATCACTAGTACTGCAGCCGGACAGGTATATATATTTATTATGTAATGACTGATGACGGACCTGCTGGACACTGTCAGCTCAGCAGCACCGCAGACTGCTACAGTAAGCTACTATAGTAGTATGTATCAAGAAGAAAGAAAAAAAAAAACCACGGGTAGGTGGTATACAATTATGGATGGACCAGCGACTGCCGACACAGAGGTAGCTACAGCCGTGGACTACCGTACTGTGTCTGCTGCTAATATAGACTGGATGATAATGAGATGAAATTAATATATATATATATATATAATATCACTAGTACTGCAGCCGGACAGGTATATATATTTATTATGTAATGACTGATGACGGACCTGCTGGACACTGTCAGCTCAGCAGCACCGCAGACTGCTACAGTAAGCTACTATAGTAGTATGTATCAAGAAGAAAGAAAAAAAAAAACACGGGTAGGTGGTATACAATTATGGATGGACCAGCGACTGCCGACACAGAGGTAGCTACAGCTGTGGACTACCGTACTGTGTCTGCTGCTAATATTGACTGGATGATAATGAGATGAAATTAATATATATATATATATATATATATATATATATAATATCACTAGTACTGCAGCCGGACAGGTATATATATTTATTATGTAATGACTGATGACGGACCTGCTGGACACTGTCAGCTCAGCAGCACCGCAGACTGCTACAGTAAGCTACTATAGTAGTATGTATCAAGAAGAAAAAAAAAAAAAAAAAACACGGGTAGGCGGTATACAATTATATATATATTATATACAATTATATATATATATATATATATATATATATTAAACTGGTGGTGATTAATTAAACTGGTGGTCAGGTCACTGGTCACACTATCAGCAACTTGCAAGTAGTACTCCTAAGCAGACAATCACAATATATACTGGTGGTCAGTGTGGTCACAATGGCAGTGTGGCACTCTGGCAGCAAAAGTGTGCACTGTACGTTAAAATATGTACTCCTGCTCTCAGACTCTAACTGCTCCCCACTGTCTCCCCCACAAGTCAGATATACAGTGCCACTATCACTTCAGCAAGTAGTAGTACTCCTCCTAAGGTAGCTGTGTGAGTAAGATAAGCGACCCTAGTGGCCGTCACAAACACCTGGCCCATCTAGAAGTGTCACTGCAGTGTCACGCAGGATGGCCCTTCCAAAAACCACTCCCCAAACAGCACATGACGAAAGAAAAAAAGAGGCGCAATGAGGTAGCTGTGTGAGTAAGATAAGCGACCCTAGTGGCCGACACAAACACCTGGCCCATCTAGGAGTGGCACTGCAGTGTCACGCAGGATGGCCCTTCCAAAAAACACTCCCCAAACAGCAGATGACGCAAAGAAAAAAAGAGGCGCAATGAGGTAGCTGTGTGAGTAAGATAAGCGACCCTAGTGGCCGACACAAACACCTGGCCCATCTAGGAGTGGCACTGCAGTGTCACGCAGGATGGCCCTTCCAAAAAACACTCCCCAAACAGCACATGACGCAAAGAAAAAAAGAGGCGCAATGAGGTGGCTGTGTGAGTAAGATAAGCGACCCTAGTGGCCGACACAAACACCTGGCCCATCTAGGAGTGGCACTGCAGTGTCACGCAGGATGGCCCTTCCAAAAAAAACCCCCCAAACAGCACATGACGCAAAGAAAAAAAGAGGCGCAATGAGGTAGCTGTGTGAGTAAGATAAGCGACCCTAGTGGCCGACACAAACACCTGGCCCATCTAGGAGTGGCACTGCAGTGTCACGCAGGATGGCCCTTAAAAAAAACACTCCCCAAACAGCACATGACGCAAAGAAAAAAAGAGGCGCAATGAGGTAGCTGTGTGAGTAAGATAAGCGACCCTAGTGGCCGACACAAACACCTGGCCCATCTAGGAGTGGCACTGCAGTGTCACGCAGGATGGCCCTTCCAAAAAACACTCCCCAAACAGCACATGACGCAAATAAAAATGAAAGAAAAAAGAGGTGCAAGATGGAATTGTCCTTGGGCCCTCCCACCCACCCTTATGTTGTATAAACAGGACATGCACACTTTAACCAACCCATCATTTCAGTGACAGGGTCTGCCACACGACTGTGACTGAAATGACGGGTTGGTTTGGACCCCCACCGAAAAAGAAGCAATTAATCTCTCCTTGCACAAACTGGCTCTACAGAGGCAAGATGTCCACCTCATCATCATCCTCCGATATATCACCGTGTACATCCCGCTCCTCACAGATTATCAATTCGTCCCCACTGGAATCCACCATCTCAGCTCCCTGTGTACTACTTTGTGGAGGCAATTGCTGCTGGTCAATGTCTCCACGGAGGAATTGATTATAATTCATTTTAATGAACATCATCTTCTCCACATTTTCTGGAAGTAACCTCGTACGCCGATTGCTGACAAGGTGAGCGGCGGCACTAAACACTCTTTCGGAGTACACACTTGTGGGAGGGCAACTTAGGTAGAATAAAGCCAGTTTGTGCAAGGGCCTCCAAATTGCCTCTTTTTCCTGCCAGTATAAGTACGGACTGTCTGACGTGCCTACTTGGATGCGGTCACTCATATAATCCTCCACCATTCTTTCAATGGGGAGAGAATCATATGCAGTGACAGTAGACGACATGTCCGTAATCGTTGTCAGGTCCTTCAGTCCGGACCAGATGTCAGCATCAGCAGTCGCTCCAGACTGCCCTGCATCACCGCCAGCGGGTGGGCTCGGAATTCTGAGCCTTTTCCTCGCACCCCCAGTTGCGGGAGAATGTGAAGGAGGAGATGTTGACAGGTCGCGTTCCGCTTGACTTGACAATTTTGTCACCAGCAGGTCTTTGAACCCCAGCAGACTTGTGTCTGCCGGAAAGAGAGATCCAAGGTAGGTTTTAAATCTAGGATCGAGCACGGTGGCCAAAATGTAGTGCTCTGATTTCAACAGATTGACCACCCGTGAATCCTTGTTAAGCGAATTAAGGGCTCCATCCACAAGTCCCACATGCCTAGCGGAATCGCTCCCTTTTAGCTCCTCCTTCAATGCCTCCAGCTTCTTCTGCAAAAGCCTGATGAGGGGAATGACCTGACTCAGGCTGGCAGTGTCTGAACAGACTTCACGTGTGGCAAGTTCAAAAGGTTGCAGAACCTTGCACAACGTTGAAATCATTCTCCACTGCGCTTGAGACAGGTACATTCCACCTCCTATATCGTGCTCAATTGTATAGGCTTGAATGGCCTTTTGCTGCTCCTCCAACCTCTGAAGCATATATAGGGTTGAATTCCACCTCGTTACCACTTCTTGCTTCAGATGATGGCAGGGCAGGTTCAGGCGTTTTTGGTGGTGCTCCAGTCTTCTGTACGTGGTGCCTGTCCTCCGAAAGTGTCTTGCAATTCTTCTGGCCACCGACAGCATCTCTTGCACGCCCCTGTCGTTTTTTTAAAAAATTCTGCACCACCAAATTCAAGGTATGTGCAAAACATGGGACGTGCTGGAATTTGCCCATATTTAATGCACACACAATATTGCTGGCGTTGTCCGATGCCACAAATCCACAGGAGAGTCCAATTGGGGTAAGCCATTCCGCGATGATCTTCCTCAGTTGCCGTAAGAGGTTTTCAGCTGTGTGCGTATTCTGGAAACCGGTGATACAAAGCGTAGCCTGCCTAGGAAAGAGTTGGCGTTTGCGAGATGCTGCTACTGGTGCCGCCGCTGCTGTTCTTGCGGCGGGAGTCCATACATCTACCCAGTGGGCTGTCACAGTCATATAGTCCTGACCCTGCCCTGCTCCACTTGTCCACATGTCCGTGGTTAAGTGGACATTGGGTACAACTGCATTTTTTAGGACACTGGTGAGTCTTTTTCTGACGTCCGTGTACATTCTCGGTATCGCCTGCCTAGAGAAGTGGAACCTAGATGGTATTTGGTAACGGGGGCACACTACCTCAAGAAATTGTCTAGTTCCCTGTGAACTAACGGCGGATACCGGACGCACGTCTAACACCAACATAGTTGTCAAGGCCTCAGTTATCCGCTTTGCAACAGGATGACTGCTGTGATATTTCATCTTCCTCGCAAAGGACTGTTGGACAGTCAATTGCTTGGTGGAAGTAGTAAAAGTGGGCTTACGACTTCCCCTCTGGGATGACCATCGACTCCCAGCAGCAACAACAGCAGCGCCAGCAGCAGTAGGCGTTACACGCAAGGATGCATCGGAGGAATCCCAGGCAGGAGAGGACTCGTCAGAATTGCCAGTGACATGGCCTGCAGGACTATTGGCATTCCTGGGGAAGGAGGAAATTGACACTGAGGGAGTTGGTGGGGTGGTTTGCGTGAGCTTGGTTACAAGAGGAAGGGATTTACTGGTCAGTGGACTGCTTCCGCTGTCGCCCAAAGTTTTTGAACTTGTCACTGACTTATTATGAATGCGCTGCAGGTGACGTATAAGGGAGGATGTTCCGAGGTGGTTAACGTCCTTACCCCTACTTATTACAGCTTGACAAAGGCAACACACGGCTTGACAAATGTTGTCCGCATTTCTGTTGAAATACTTCCACACCGAAGAGCTGATTTTTTTGGTATTTTCACCAGGCATGTCAACGGCCCTATTCCTCCCACGGACAACAGGTGTCTCCCCGGGTGCCTGACTTAAACAAACCACCTCACCATCAGAATCCTCCTGGTCAATTTCCTCCCCAGCGCCAGCAACACCCATATCCTCCTCATCCTGGTGTACTTCAACACTGACATCTTCTATCTGACTATCAGGAACTGGACTGCGGGTGCTCCTTCCAGCACTTGCAGGGGGCGTGCAAATGGTGGAAGGCGCATGCTCTTCACGTCCAGTGTTGGGAAGGTCAGGCATCGCAACCGACACAATTGGACTCTCCTTGTGGATTTGGGATTTCGAAGAACGCACAGTTCTTTGCGGTGCTTTTGCCAGCTTGAGTCTTTTCATTTTTCTAGCGAGAGGCTGAGTGCTTCCATCCTCATGTGAAGCTGAACCACTAGCCATGAACATAGGCCAGGGCCTCAGCCGTTCCTTGCCACTCCGTGTGGTAAATGGCATATTGGCAAGTTTACGCTTCTCCTCCGACAATTTTATTTTAGATTTTGGAGTCCTTTTTTTACTGATATTTGGTGTTTTGGATTTTACATGCTCTGTACTATGACATTGGGCATCGGCCTTGGCAGACGACGTTGCTGGCATTTCATCGTCTCGGCCATGACTAGTGGCAGCAGCTTCAGCACGAAGTGGAAGTGGATCTTGATCTTTCCCTAATTTTGGAACCTCAACATTTTTGTTCTCCATATTTTAATAGGCACAACTAAAAGGCACCTCAGGTAAACAATGGAGATGGATGGATACTAGTATACTTATGGATGGACCAGCGACTGCCGACACAGAGGTAGCTACAGCCGTGGACTACCGTACTGTGTCTGCTGCTAATATAGACTGGATGATAATGAGATGAAATTAATATATATATATATATATATATATATATATATATTATCACTAGTACTGCAGCCGGACAGGTATATATATTTATTATGTAATGACTGATGACGGACCTGCTGGACACTGTCAGCTCAGCAGCACTGCAAACTGCTACAGTAAGCTACTATAGTAGTATGTATCAAGAAGAAAGAAAAAAAAAAACACGGGTAGGTGGTATACAATTATGGATGGACCAGCGACTGCCGACACAGAGGTAGCTACAGCCGTGGACTACCGTACTGTGTCTGCTGCTAATATAGACTGGATGATAATGAGATGAAATTAATATATATATATATATATATAATATCACTAGTACTGCAGCCGGACAGGTAGATATATTTATTATGTAATGACTGATGGCGGACCTGCTGGACACTGTCAGCTCAGCAGCACCGCAGACTGCTACAGTAAGCTACTATAGTAGTATGTATCAAGAAGAAAGAAAAAAAAAACACGGGTAGGTGGTATACAATTATGGATGGACCAGCGACTGCCGACACAGAGGTAGCTACAGCCGTGGACTACCGTACTGTGTCTGCTGCTAATATAGACTGGATGATAATGAGATGAAATTAATATATATATATATATATAATATCACTAGTACTGCAGCCGGACAGGTATATATATTTATTATGTAATGACTGATGATGGACCTGCTGGACACTGTCAGCTCAGCAGCACCGCAGACTGCTACAGTAAGCTACTATAGTAGTATGTATCAAGAAGGAAAAAAAAAAACCACGGGTAGGTGGTATACAATTATGGATGGACCAGCGACTGCCGACACAGAGGTAGCTACAGCCGTGGACTACCGTACTGTGTCTGCTGCTAATATAGACTGGATGATAATGAGATGAAATTAATATATATATATATATATATATAATATCACTAGTACTGCAGCCGGACAGGTATATATATTTATTATGTAATGACTGATGACGGACCTGCTGGACACTGTCAGCTCAGCAGCACCGCAGACTGCTACAGTAAGCTACTATAGTAGTATGTATCAAGAAAAAAAAAAAAAAATCACGGGTAGGTGGTATACAATTATGGATGGACCAGCGACTGCCGACACAGAGGTAGCTACAGCCGTGGACTACCGTACTGTGTCTGCTGCTAATATAGACTGGATGATAATGAGATGAAATTAATATATATATATATATATAATATCACTAGTACTGCAGCCGGACAGGTATATATATTTATTATGTAATGACTGATGACGGACCTGCTGGACACTGTCAGCTCAGCAGCACCGCAGACTGCTACAGTAAGCTACTATAGTAGTATGTATCAAGAAGAAAGAAAAAAAAAAAACACGGGTAGGTGGTATACAATTATGGATGGACCAGCGACTGCCGACACAGAGGTAGCTACAGCCGTGGACTACCGTACTGTGTCTGCTGCTAATATAGACTGGATGATAATGAGATGAAATTAATATATATATATATAATATCACTAGTACTGCAGCCGGACAGGTATATATATTTATTATGTAATGACTGATGACGGACCTGCTGGACACTGTCAGCTCAGCAGCACCGCAGACTGCTACAGTAAGCTACTATAGTAGTATGTATCAAGAAGAAAAAAAAAAAAAAAAAACACGGGTAGGTGGTATACAATTATGGATGGACCAGCGACTGCCGACACAGAGGTAGCTACAGCCGTGGACTACCGTACTGTGTCTGCTGCTAATATAGACTGGATGATAATGAGATGAAATTAATATATATATATATATAATATCACTAGTACTGCAGCCGGACAGGTATATATATTTATTATGTAATGACTGATGACGGACCTGCTGGACACTGTCAGCTCAGCAGCACCGCAGACTGCTACAGTAAGCTACTATAGTAGTATGTATCAAGAAGAAAGAAAAAAAAAAAAAACACGGGTAGGTGGTATACAATTATGGATGGACCAGCGACTGCCGACACAGAGGTAGCTACAGCCGTGGACTACCGTACTGTGTCTGCTGCTAATATAGACTGGATGATAATGAGATGAAATTAATATATATATATATATAATATCACTAGTACTGCAGCCGGACAGGTATATATATTTATTATGTAATGACTGATGACGGACCTGCTGGACACTGTCAGCTCAGCAGCACCGCAGACTGCTACAGTAAGCTACTATAGTAGTATGTATCAAGAAGTAAGAAAAAAAAAAAAAACACGGGTAGGCGGTATACAATTATATATATATTATATACAAATATATATATATATATATATATTAAACTGGTGGTGATTAATTAAACTGGTGGTCAGGTCACTGGTCACACTATCAGCAACTTGCAAGTAGTACTCCTAAGCAGACAATCACAATATATACTGGTGGTCAGTGTGGTCACAATGGCAGTGTGGCACTCTGGCAGCAAAAGTGTGCACTGTACGTTAAAATATGTACTCCTGCTCTCAGACTCTAACTGCTCCCCACTGTCTCCCCCACAAGTCAGATATACAGTCACACTATCACTTCAGCAAGTAGTAGTACTCCTCCTAATGCTCCCCAAAATTACTAAAGTAAATACTGTGTCTCTCTCTACTCTAGTCTCACTCTCTTCTCTATAAACGGAGAGGACGCCAGCCACGTCCTCTCCCTATCAATCTCAATGCACGTGTGAAAATGGCGGCGACGCGCGGCTCCTTATATAGAATCCGAGTCTCGCGATAGAATCCGAGCCTCGCGAGAATCCGACAGCGGGATGATGACGTTCAGGCGCGCTCGGGTTAACCGAGCAAGGCGGGAAGATCCGAGTCGCTCGGACCCGTGTAAAAAAACCTGAAGTTCGGGCGGGTTCGGATTCCGAGGAACCGAACCCGCTCATCTCTAACACTAACGCACATTTTTTGTTCATGTCCGAATATTAAACCACTATTGTTGGAAGTCCTTGATCTGATTAAGCAGGTGACAGATGTCTCCCTCCCGTTCTCTCCTGAGATTGGGTTTTAAATAATTTCGCCCCTACAGTGCAAAAGTTTGATACGTATGTCATATATTGATTGCTACAAGGCCTATAATAGCTCAATACTGGAGACAGAATGATGCCCCTAAAGTTTCAAAGATCATTTCATATGTTCATCGTAGTTGTGAAATGGAAACGATTGGTTTTAAATATTCCATGGCCATATCCACCCCTTTGAGGAAATGGTTAGCCTGGTCTAATTATCATGGTGCTTATGTTGCTTCGAGTAACTTATAAAATAAAGTGGACTTTATTGTTATTGTTTTCTCTTTCATGTACTTAAACTGTTCTATACAGTTTTTTTTTGTGTGTGTGGTGGTCTCTATATTTCTTTTGAGACATTTACGAGGGTGGATTTTAGAGGCACGCGTGTGTCCCCTACCTACCTGCTTATTTAATTAACTATTTGCACGTATTTTTTCTCTCCCCCCCCTTTTTTTTGTTTTGTTATTGTTGTTTCTTCTTGTTTGTTTGTATGATACGATTTTATTCTATGTTAGTACAGACTGATTCATCTGGTAATGTCGTTTACTTTACCACTGCTAGTTTATCTACGCATTTGCATGTATAATGTTCTGAGATATCTGTACTGTGAATCTAAATGTCTTTTTTCAATAAAAACAAAATTTTCAGTAAAAAAAAAAGAACTAAAACCGCCTAAAAAACGGTACTAGTCACACTGAAATGCTAACCAGATATCAGCATATAAACCATAACATACAGAATAACCAATGGCTATAGTATGAACCAATGAAAATATACTATAAGCCTCTATATATTGACCAAACACATTTCCAAAATTAGATGAAAACATTAATAAAAGATATCAAGGCATTGCGCCACTTCATCCCACCGGAGGCTGGGACAAGGAGCTAGACTTAGCTGGGAGAACCGTGATGTCCCAATCCGCCAGTAGTTTAATTCCAGCATCTAATGTCGATATCACATATGAGAAAGAATCATATCTCACAATGAGTTTAACAGGAAATCCCCACCTGTATTGAATGTCATTGTCGTGGAGGGCCACTGTAATGGGGTGGAAAGCTTGACGTGTTGCTCTAGTATATTGGGAAAGGTCCGGATATATTTGAAGACCTCCAAGAACATCTGTATCCTCAGCTTGTCTGGCAGCTTTCAAGATGTCCTCCTTGATTTGAATAAAGTGGACTCATAGCAGTCTATCTCTTGGATAGTTTGAGGCATATCCTCCCTTTGGTTTGTGTAGTCTGTGGACACGGTCCACTATGAGATCTTGGGTAGTTGTCGACCGGAGTAGTTTCTGGAACAATTTGGTGACATAGTCCTTCAACTCCACTGGGGTTACAGAGTCAGGGATGCCTCTAAATTTAAGGTTGTTTCTCCTGGATCTGTCCTCTAAATCTGCAAATTTGTCACGCATTGTACTCACCTCAGTCTGCAGCTCGGAATGGGCTATAAGGAGGTCATTATGGGATGACACTAATTCTTGCATCTTGTCCTCTAAATGTTCAGTGCGACTCGCAAATCCAACCAGATCAGTTCTAATAGTTTGGATTGAGGACTCAAGACCCAAAAGTATATCGGATTGGAATGCTGTGAACATCTTAGGCATGGCTTGTGTGGTTAGAGGCGCTCAATGTCTATATCCAAGTTAGAAGCTGTAGAAGGAGTAATGGAAATAAACAATGTGGAGGGATTCGATGACCTCATTGATGGCGAGTTGAAAGGTTTTAAATTTGTGCTAGTAGTTTTAGGAAATTGTACCGGCACTGGGAGTCGGGGTGTTTTCGACCCTCGTTTTACCGGCATAATTGTGTAGAGACCAAACTGGACCAGAGTTGAATCATATAATTATTAGTGTGGGTGTTACTGAAGTCAAATGGATGGGAGAAATTTCAGGCCATCGCAAATAATATCAAACTGAAGAGGCAGAGACAACACCGTAGATCTTCTAAAGTAGCTTGTTTGTAAAATCAAAAATAGCAAGCATGCAATTCACCATATAAGCCACCAGAGGGAGGTCCAGGCTTAATTATCTCTGGGAATCAAACTGATATCAATAGTAGGATTTACTGTACATGTAATGTAAGGATTCCGTGTAACATGTGTTATGAGCCACTGCTATGGCTCATTCCGGTTTGCATTCTGTTTATGTATTTTATGTTATATTTCTGGTTGCATGACAGGTTTTTTCATGTACTTGTTCAGAATATTGTTGAGGGCCGCCTTTGGTGAGTCTATGTAACTGCAGCCTGTTTCCTATATGTGTGGCCTGTGTAGCCTCACCTGTCAGATAATTAGTAGAGATGAGCGGGTTCGGTTCCTCGGAATCCGAACCCGCCCGAACTTCAGCTTTTTTTACACGGATCCGAGCGACTCGGATCTTCCCGCCTTGCTCGGTTAACCCGAGCGCGCCCGAACGTCATCATGACGCTGTCGGATTCTCGCGAGGCTCGGATTCTATCGCGAGACTCGGATTCTATATAAGGAGCCGCGCGTCGCCGCCATTTTCACACGTGCATTGAGATTGATAGGGAGAGGACGCGGCTGGCGTCCTCTCCATTTAGATTAGAAGAGAGAGAGTGAGATTGAGACAGAGACACTTGATTTACTGGAGCTTAGGAGTACTAGAGAGTGCAGAGTTTACTAGTGACTGACCACTGACCAGTGACCACCAGTGCAGTTTTATTTAATATAATCCGTTCTCTGCCTGAAAAAAACGATACACAGTGACTCAGTCACATACCATATCTGTGCTCAGCCCAGTGTGCTGCATCATCTATGTATAATATCTGACTGTGCTCACACAGCTTAATTGTGGGGGAGACTGGGGAGCAGTTATAGGTTATAGCAGGAGCCAGGAGTACATACATATTATTAAAATTAAACAGTGCACACTTTTGCTGCAGGAGTGCCACTGCCAGTGTGACTGACCAGTGACCTGACCACACTGACCACCAGTATAGTATACTATATTGTGATTGCCTGAAAAAGTTAAACACTCGTCGTGTGACTTGTGTAGTGTTTTTTTATTCTATAAAAAACTCATTCTGCTGACAGACAGTGTCCAGCAGGTCCGTCATTATATAATATATACCTGTCCGGCTGCAGTAGTGATATATATATATTTTTTATATCATTATTTATCATCCAGTCGCAGCAGACACAGTACGGTAGTTCACGGCTGTAGCTACCTCTGTGTCGGCACTCGGCAGTCCATCCATAATTGTATACCACCTACCCGTGGTTTTTTTTTTCTTTCTTCTTTATACATACTACATCTCATTATCATCCAGTCTATATTAGCAGCAGACACAGTACAGTACGGTAGTCCACGGCTGTAGCTACCTCTGTGTCGGCACTCGGCAGTCCATCCATAATTGTATACCACCTACCCGTGGTTTTTTTTTCTTCTTTATACATACTACATCTCATTATCATCCAGTCTATATTAGCAGCAGACACAGTACAGTACGGTAGTCCACGGCTGTAGCTACCTCTGTGTCGGCACTCGGCAGTCCATCCATAATTGTATACCACCTACCCGTTGTTTTTTTTTCTTTCTTCTTTATACATACTACATCTCATTATCAACCAGTCTATATTAGCAGCAGACACAGTACAGTACGGTAGTCCACAGCTGTAGCTACCTCTGTGTCGGCACTCGGCAGTCCGTCCATAATTGTATACCACCTACCCGTGTTTTTTTTTTCTTTCTTCTTTATACATACTACATCTCATTATCATCCAGTCTATATTAGCAGCAGACACAGTACAGTACGGTAGTCCACGGCTGTAGCTACCTCTGTGTCGGCACTCGGCAGTCCATCCATAATTGTATACCACCTACCCGTGGTTTTTTTTTCTTTCTTCTTTATACATACTACATCTCATTATCAACCAGTCTATATTAGCAGCAGACACAGTACAGTACGGTAGTCCACGGCTGTAGCTACCTCTGTGTCGGCACTCGGCAGTCCGTCCATAATTGTATACCACCTACCCGTGGTTTTTTTTTCTTTCTTCTTTATACATACTACATCTCATTATCATCCAGTCTATATTAGCAGCAGACACAGTACAGTACGGTAGTCCACGGCTGTAGCTACCTCTGTGTCGGCACTCGGCAGTCCATCCATAATTGTATACCACCTACCCGTGGTTTTTTTTTTCTTCTTTATACATACTACATCTCATTATCATCCAGTCTATATTAGCAGCAGACACAGTACAGTACGGTAGTCCACGGCTGTAGCTACCTCTGTGTTGGCACTCGGCAGTCCATCCATAATTGTATACCACCTACCCGTGGTTTTTTTTTTCTTTCTTCTTTATACATACTACATCTCATTATCAACCAGTCTATATTAGCAGCAGACACAGTACAGTACGGTAGTCCACGGCTGTAGCTACCTCTGTGTCGGCACTCGGCAGTCCGTCCATAATTGTATACCACCTACCCGTGGTTTTTCTTTCTTTCTTCTTTATACATACTACATCTCATTATCAACTAGTCTATATTAGCAGCAGACACAGTACAGTACGGTAGTCCACGGCTGTAGCTACCTCTGTGTCGGCACTCGGCAGTCCGTCCATAATTGTATACCACCTACCCGTGGTTTTTTTTTCTTTCTTCTTTATACATACTACATCTCATTATCATCCAGTCTATATTAGCAGCAGACACAGTACAGTACGGTAGTCCACGGCTGTAGCTACCTCTGTGTCGGCACTCGGCAGTCCATCCATAATTGTATACCACCTACCCGTGGTTTTTTTTTCTTCTTTATACATACTACATCTCATTATCATCCAGTCTATATTAGCAGCAGACACAGTACAGTACGGTAGTCCACGGCTGTAGCTACCTCTGTGTCGGCACTCGGCAGTCCATCCATAATTGTATACCACCTACCCGTGGTTTTTTTTTCTTCTTTATACATACTACATCTCATTATCATCCAGTCTATATTAGCAGCAGACACAGTACAGTACGGTAGTCCACGGCTGTAGCTACCTCTGTGTCGGCACTCGGCAGTCCATCCATAATTGTATACTAGTATCCATCCATCTCCATTGTTTACCTGAGGTGCCTTTTAGTTGTGCCTATTAAAATATGGAGAACAAAAATGTTGAGGTTCCAAAATTAGGGAAAGATCAAGATCCACTTCCACCTCGTGCTGAAGCTGCTGCCACTAGTCATGGCCGAGACGATGAAATGCCAGCAACGTCGTCTGCCAAGGCTGATGCCCAATGTCATAGTACAGAGCATGTCAAATCCAAAACACCAAATATCAGTAAAAAAAGGACTCCAAAACCTAAAATAAAATTGTCGGAGGAGAAGCGTAAACTTGCCAATATGCCATTTACCACACGGAGTGGCAAGGAACGGCTGAGGCCCTGGCCTATGTTCATGGCTAGTGGTTCAGCTTCACATGAGGATGGAAGCACTCAGCCTCTCGCTAGAAAAATGAAAAGACTCAAGCTGGCAAAAGCACCGCAAAGAACTGTGCGTTCTTCGAAATCCCAAATCCACAAGGAGAGTCCAATTGTGTCGGTTGCGATGCCTGACCTTCCCAACACTGGACGTGAAGAGCATGCGCCTTCCACCATTTGCACGCCCCCTGCAAGTGCTGGAAGGAGCACCCGCAGTCCAGTTCCTGATAGTCAGATTGAAGATGTCAGTGTTGAAGTACACCAGGATGAGGAGGATATGGGTGTTGCTGGCGCTGGGGAGGAAATTGACCAGGAGGATTCTGATGGTGAGGTGGTTTGTTTAAGTCAGGCACCCGGGGAGACACCTGTTGTCCGTGGGAGGAATATGGCCGTTGACATGCCTGGTGAAAATACCAAAAAAATCAGCTCTTCGGTGTGGAAGTATTTCACCAGAAATGCGGACAACATTTGTCAAGCCGTGTGTTCCCTTTGTCAAGCTGTAATAAGTAGGGGTAAGGACGTTAACCACCTCGGAACATCCTCCCTTATACGTCACCTGCAGCGCATTCATAATAAGTCAGTGACAAGTTCAAAAACTTTGGCCGACAGCGGAAGCAGTCCACTGACCAGTAAATCCCTTCCTCTTGTAACCAAGCTCACGCAAACCACCCCACCAACTCCCTCAGTGTCAATTTCCTCCTTCCCCAGGAATGCCAATAGTCCTGCAGGCCATGTCACTGGCAATTCTGACGAGTCCTCTCCTGCCTGGGATTCCTCCGATGCATCCTTGCGTGTAACGCCTACTGCTGCTGGCGCTGCTGTTGTTGCTGCTGGGAGTCAATGGTCATCCCAGAGGGGAAGTCGTAAGCCCACTTGTACTACTTCCAGTAAGCAATTGACTGTCCAACAGTCCTTTGCGAGGAAGATGAAATATCACAGCAGTCATCCTGCTGCAAAGCGGATAACTGAGGCCTTGACAACTATGTTGGTGTTAGACGTGCGTCCGGTATCCGCCGTTAGTTCACAGGGAACTAGACAATTTATTGAGGCAGTGTGCCCCCGTTACCAAATACCATCTAGGTTCCACTTCTCTAGGCAGGCGATACCGAGAATGTACACGGACGTCAGAAAAAGACTCACCAGTGTCCTAAAAAATGCAGTTGTACCCAATGTCCACTTAACCACGGACATGTGGACAAGTGGAGCAGGGCAGGGTCAGGACTATATGACTGTGACAGCCCACTGGGTAGATGTATGGACTCCTGCCGCAAGAACAGCAGCGGCGGCACCAGTAGCAGCATCTCGCAAACGCCAACTCTTTCCTAGGCAGGCTACGCTTTGTATCACCGGTTTCCAGAATACGCACACAGCTGAAAACCTCTTACGGCAACTGAGGAAGATCATCGCGGAATGGCTTACCCCAATTGGACTCTCCTGTGGATTTGTGGCATCGGACAACGCCAGCAATATTGTGTGTGCATTAAATATGGGCAAATTCCAGCACGTCCCATGTTTTGCACATACCTTGAATTTGGTGGTGCAGAATTTTTTAAAAAACGACAGGGGCGTGCAAGAGATGCTGTCGGTGGCCAGAAGAATTGCGGGACACTTTCGGCGTACAGGCACCACGTACAGAAGACTGGAGCACCACCAAAAACTACTGAACCTGCCCTGCCATCATCTGAAGCAAGAAGTGGTAACGAGGTGGAATTCAACCCTCTATATGCTTCATAGGTTGGAGGAGCAGCAAAAGGCCATTCAAGCCTATACAATTGAGCACGATATAGGAGGTGGAATGCACCTGTCTCAAGTGCAGTGGAGAATGATTTCAACGTTGTGCAAGGTTCTGATGCCCTTTGAACTTGCCACACGTGAAGTCAGTTCAGACACTGCCAGCCTGAGTCAGGTCATTCCCCTCATCAGGCTTTTGCAGAAGAAGCTGGAGACATTGAAGGAGGAGCTAACACGGAGCTGTTCCGCTAGGCATGTGGGACTTGTGGATGGAGCCCTTAATTCGCTTAACAAGGATTCACGGGTGGTCAATCTGTTGAAATCAGAGCACTACATTTTGGCCACCGTGCTCGATCCTAGATTTAAAGCCTACCTTGGATCTCTCTTTCCGGCAGACACAAGTCTGCTGGGGTTGAAAGACCTGCTGGTGACAAAATTGTCAAGTCAAGCGGAACGCGACCTGTCAACATCTCCTCCTTCACATTCTCCCGCAACTGGGGGTGCGAGGAAAAGGCTCAGAATTCCGAGCCCACCCGCTGGCGGTGATGCAGGGCAGTCTGGAGCGACTGCTGATGCTGACATCTGGTCCGGACTGAAGGACCTGACAACGATTACGGACATGTCGTCTACTGTCACTGCATATGATTCTCTCAACATTGATAGAATGGTGGAGGATTATATGAGTGACCGCATCCAAGTAGGCACGTCAGACAGTCCGTACTTATACTGGCAGGAAAAAGAGGCAATTTGGAGGCCCTTGCACAAACTGGCTTTATTCTACCTAAGTTGCCCTCCCACAAGTGTGTACTCCGAAAGAGTGTTTAGTGCCGCCGCTCACCTTGTCAGCAATCGGCGTACGAGGTTACATCCAGAAAATGTGGAGAAGATGATGTTCATTAAAATGAATTATAATCAATTCCTCCGCGGAGACATTGACCAGCAGCAATTGCCTCCACAAAGTACACAGGGAGCTGAGATGGTGGATTCCAGTGGGGACGAATTGATAATCTGTGAGGAGGGGGATGTACACGGTGATATATCGGAGGGTGATGATGAGGTGGACATCTTGCCTCTGTAGAGCCAGTTTGTGCAAGGAGAGATTAATTGCTTCTTTTTTGGGGGGGTCCAAACCAACCCGTCATATCAGTCACAGTCGTGTGGCAGACCCTGTCACTGAAATGATGGGTTGGTTAAAGTGTGCATGTCCTGTTTTGTTTATACAACATAAGGGTGGGTGGGAGGGCCCAAGGACAATTCCATCTTGCACCTCTTTTTTCTTTTCTTTTTCTTTGCATCATGTGCTGATTGGGGAGGGTTTTTTGGAAGGGACATCCTGCGTGACACTGCAGTGCCACTCCTAAATGGGCCCGGTGTTTGTGTCGGCCACTAGGGTCGCTAATCTTACTCACACAGTCAGCTACCTCATTGCGCCTCTTTTTTTCTTTGCGTCATGTGCTGTTTGGGGAGGGTTTTTTGGAAGGGACATCCTGCGTGACACTGCAGTGCCACTCCTAGATGGGCCCGGTGTTTGTGTCGGCCACTAGGGTCGCTAATCTTACTCACACAGCTACCTCATTGCGCCTCTTTTTTTCTTTGCGTCATGTGCTGTTTGGGGAGGGTTTTTTGGAAGGGACATCCTGCGTGACACTGCAGTGCCACTCCTAGATGGGCCAGGTGTTTGTGTCGGCCACTAGGGTCGCTAATCTTACTCACACAGCTACCTCATTGCGCCTCTTTTTTTCTTTGCGTCATGTGCTGTTTGGGGAGGGTTTTTTGGAAGGGCCATCCTGCGTGACACTGCAGTGCCACTCCTAGATGGGCCCGGTGTTTGTGTCGGCCACTAGGGTCGCTAATCTTACTCACACAGCTACCTCATTGCGCCTCTTTTTTTCTTTGCGTCATGTGCTGTTTGGGGAGGGTTTTTTGGAAGGGACATCCTGCGTGACACTGCAGTGCCACTCCTAGATGGGCCCGGTGTTTGTGTCGGCCACTAGGGTCGCTTATCTTACTCACACAGCGACCTCGGTACAAATTTTAGGACTAAAAATAATATTGTGAGGTGTGAGGTATTCAGAATAGACTGAAAATGAGTGTAAATTATGGTTTTTGAGGTTAATAATACTTTGGGATCAAAATGACCCCCAAATTCTATGATTTAAGCTGTTTTTTAGTGTTTTTTGAAAAAAACACCCGAATCCAAAACACACCCGAATCCGACAAAAAAAATTCGGTGAGGTTTTGCCAAAACGCGTTCGAACCCAAAACACGGCCGCGGAACCGAACCCAAAACCAAAACACAAAACCCGAAAAATTTCAGGCGCTCATCTCTAGATACAATGCCAAAATAATAGCAATTCTAATGCAATTAAATACAAACATTTGTTGTCTATCTCTAGAAGAATCAAACTGAAATGTATTTAACTTTTGTACAAAAGCAAATATAAATGATGTAATGTGAATAGGTGAGCGCAACTTTATATCCTCTAATACAGCTGCCACACCGATTGACGGTGTGAGGGCTCTAGATGCAATCAACCAATGAGAAGTGGTAGTTGATCGTAATTGTTATAAAGGTGTATTTCCCAACAGTGTCTAGCACTCACAAGTCATGCTTCTCCAGACACATTCCCGCCTGCTTCTAGGTCTACATCGGCCATATTTACTTAAACACACACATACTGTGCTTGGCCTATCCTAGCAAGCTCTTTCTACCCTGTGGTTTTCTTCACTAAGGCCCTCATTCCGAGTTGTTCGCTCGCAAGCGGATTTTAGCAGATTTGCTCATGCTAAGCCGCCGCCTACTGGGAGTGAATCTTAGCATCTTAAAATTGCGAACGATGTATTCGCAATATTGCGATTACACACCTCGTAGCAGTTTCTGAGTAGCTTCAGACTTACTCGGCATCTGCGATCAGTTCAGTGCTTGTCGTTCCTGGTTTGACGTCACAAACACACCCAGCGTTCGCCCAGACACTCCTCCGTTTCTCCAGCCACTCCTGCGTTTTTTCCGGAAACGGTAGCGTTTTTTCCCACATGCCCATAAAACGGCCTGTTTCCGCCCAGTAACACCCATTTCCTGTCAATCACATTACGATCGCCAGAACGATGAAAAAGCCGTGAGTAAAATTCCTAACTGCATAGCAAATTTACTTGGCGCAGTCGCAGTGCGAACATTGCGCATGCGCATTAAGCGGAAAATCGCTGCGATGCGAAGATTTTTACCGAGCGAACAACTCGGAATGAGGGCCTAAGTGCAGTGGTTCCCAAACTTTTTTGAATCATGGCGCCGTAGAGTATCAGAATTTCTGCTGCGGGGTACACTGGGCTCCACAAGGATTAACATTGGGGTGTAGAGTAGGATCTTGATCCGAGGCACCAACAAGCTCAAAGCTTTGACCTTCTTCCCAAGATGCATAACGCCGCCTCCTATATCACCCCGCCTCTGTGCCCAGGAGCTCAGTTTGTAAGTTGGTGCCATGCAGTAAGCAGGCAATCAACAGGGGGCTGCAGAGCAGCTCTAAGAAAAAGCTATTTTTCAGAAGAAAGAATAATTGAAGACTTCAAGGGCTGCAGCAGTGTTAGATGACAGTCAGACATCCCCTGCTGCAGCTCCATGACTCCCCCAGCGGCGCTGTATACTCCCGCGCCCTGGTTGCCGGGTCGCTACAGTGGAGGCTCCGGTGTTCTTCTGTACACTAGTCACACACTTGCTGCTGTCTCCTGGATCGCGTGGCCGCATTCAAAGGGGAGGTAAGGGGTCTCTTTGGCCCGCTGTAATCGCGATACAGCGCGGCCATGGGAGGTGGGCCGCGCGCTGGCGTGGACACTGTAAGGGGCAGCCGCTCCACTAGGTTCCGGGACACAGGGCACAGGTGGGGTTTTGTCTCTGTAAAACACATTTCATTACAGCCCGCAGCGCCCGGTGGGGAAGCCAGCAGGGGGATAAGGCCTGACCTGTAGCCCCTCCCCCAGCCCCAGGGCACCATTTGGGTAAATGATCCCACCCTGGAGCTGCATGTATATCTCCCTCACTCCCTGTCAGCCGCTATTACACGGAGCTGCGCTGTTCCTGGGACTGCTGGGGCAAATCCTCCTCTGTAAAGCCGCCTGCTTGTCAGCGCTGTGCATTTTACAGGACACTTAAGTATTCTACCTGTCAGTAGACAGTGTTAGTTAAGAAAGAGTGCATACAGTCAGGGTTGTGTGGTACAAACACCCTGTGCTATACATCCAGTACTTACTGTGCTTTATAGCTACTGTTTATATATATATATTTACACACACACACACACACACACACACACACACACACACACACACACACACACACACACACACACACACACACACACACACACACACTCTGAGTATCACTTTGTATTGCTAGTCCAGTGCAGTTTTATTGTTTGCTATAACTTCTGCATTGTACATTTGTGAGTGTGTGTGTGTGTGTGTGTGTGTGTGCATGTAGCTGCTGCGTGGCTTCCATCTCGTGTATTTCACTCAGCTTGCTACTCCTATATATCCTGTAACCTGAGGGGGCTAAGTGCGTCAGGTTTGCTAACTGATATAGGTATTTCTCAAGATATACTTACTGTGTATTTTTCTCTGTGATTTATAGTCACCATACAGTATATCGCTTGGATTCCCGGTTTGTGCTGACACACTGCACTGGAAGTTCTTGCTAGGTATTATTGCTGCTAATATTGCACTAGGTTGTCTGATATTGAGCTTATTATGTACGCTAGACGGGGCAACTGAACTGGGGCTTCTCCCACATTGCGTGGAGGTGATGCTGCAGCAGGAGTAGGAGACATAGTAGTGATGAGAGATTTTAACTATCCAGAGATAAAATGGAAAAACAATTCATGTGATACTGCTAGGGGCAATATGTTTTTAAACACACTTAATGATAACTACTTAGTTCAACTAATTGAGGAACCAACTAGGTACAATGCAATCTTAGACCTGGTATTAACAAACAATGGGGATTTGGTATGAGGTATTATAGTAGGGGAACCCATAGGAAAGAGCGACCACAATATGGTCACATTCAATATCAGTTTTCATAAACAGCCCTATACTGGCTCAACTAGGACTCACTTTAGCAAAGCGAATTTTGAAAAAATGAGGGTATTTTTCAGGGATATTGAATGGGAAGGTTTGTTTTTAGGAAAAAATACTACGGAGAAATGGGAGGTACTAAAATTCCTGCTAGCTAAAAATACACTCAAATTTATTCCTACGATCACCAAAAAAAGGAATAAAAATCATAAACCGATGTGGCTTAACAAAAAGATAAAGGAACTTATGGGCAAGAAAAGGCGAGCATTTAAAAAATACAAATCTGACGGGGAAGCAGAGTCATTTCAGCACTATAAGGAATGTAACAAAATATGCAAATAGGAAATAAGAGCGGCTAAAGTAGAAACTAAAAAAATAGTAGCAAAGGAAAGCAAAGCGAATCCCCAAAAATTATTTAAATACATTAATAGCAAGAGATTAAAGAAGGAGAGTATAGGCCCTTTAAAAGACAAGTTGGGAGTCTTAAGCAAAAATGATAATGACATAGCGGACACACTAAATGAGCTTTTTTCATCAGTATTTATTAGAGAGGACTCAATTCAGGGACTAACACATAATCTCAATAATGAGAATATCCCACTGATAGGTACTTATTTAAGCGAGGAAGTAGTCTGTGACCGATTAAAACATTTAAAGATTAATAAGTCACCAGGTCCCGATGGTATTCACCCAAGGGTTCTAATGGAGCTTCACTCTGAACTTGCAAAACCGCTATTTTTGATCTTTAAGGATTCAGTAATATCAGGTATGGTTCCCAAAGACTGGCGTATAGCGGAAGTAGTGCCTATATTTAAAAAGAGAAGTAAAGCTGAACCAGGTAATTATAGACCAGTTAGTCTTACATCTATAGTGGGGAAAGTATTGGAAGGTATTCTAAGAGATAGTATTCAGAAGTTCCTTGAAGTCAATAAGGTAATTAAAAGGAATCAACATGGGTTTATGAAGGACAGATCCTGTCAAACCAACTTACTTGGCTTTTATGAAACAGTAAGCGCAAACCTAGATCAGGGTAAAGAGGTGGATGTAATCTTTTTAGATTTTGCCAAAGCATTCGACACTGTACCACACATGAGACTTATCTACAAGCTACAAGAATCATGGCTAGGAAGCACAATATGCACTTGGGTCAAAAACTGGTTAGATAATAGGGAGCAGCGCATTGTGGTTAATGGATCTTTTTCAACTTGGACTGAAGTACTAAGTGGTTTGCCGCAAGGCTCAGTATTAGGACCGCTATTGTTCAATATTTTCATTAACGACCTAACAGAAGGTCTAGAGAGCATGGTGTAAATTTTTGCAGATGATACCAAATTGTGTAAAGTTATAAATGCGGAGGGGGATGCTGAGTCGCTTCAGAACGACTTAGTTAAATTAGAAGCTTGGGCAGCGAAATGGAGAATGCGCTTCAATACAGACAAGTGTAAGGTAATGCACTGTGGTAACAAGAACAAAAATAACACCTACCTACTAAATGGGGTAAAATTAGGGGATTCTGTATTGGAAAAGGACTTAGGTGTCCTCATAGATAGCAAACTAAGCAGTAGTACCCAAAGTAGGACGGCAGCAAAGAAGGCTAATAAGATATAAGCATGCATAAAACAGGGAATTGATGCTAGGGACGAGAGTATTATACTCCCGTTATATAAATCACTTGTGAGGCCACACCTTGAATACTGTGTACAATTCTGGGCACCTACCTACAAAAAGGATATCCTGGAGCTAGAAAAGGTTCAAAGGCGGGCGACCAAACTAATTAAGGGTATGGAGACGCTGGAATACGAGGAAAGGCTTGCAAGACTAGGCATGTTTACACTGGAAAAGAGGAGATTAAGAGGGGACATGATCAACATTTACAAATATATAAGGGGACAATATACAGATCTTGCACAGGACCTGTTTTTGGTTAGATCAACACAGAGAACTCGTGGACACTCGCTCAGGTTAGAGGAGAGGAGATTCCGCACAATACGGCGTAAAAGGCTTTTTTACGGTAAGGACGATACGTGTTTGGAATTCCCTGCCTGAGGGAGTTGTAATGGCCGACTCAGTCAACACCTTTAAGAATGGGTTAGATAAATTCCTAATGGATAAGGATATCCAGGGTTACGGGGCATAGTCACGCACTATGGTTATTATAAAAAAGAGGGGTAAAACGTAACGGCAGTCATCAACTTCAGTCAAAATTTTATACAAAATAATCGTGCATAGGAGACCACAAATAGGTTGAACTCGATGGACAATTGTCTTTTTTCAACCTTAGATACTATGTTACTATGTTACTATGGAAGGGAAGTCACTGGTGGATGTCCCTGATTTGATTGAGGCTATCAGGCTCTTTCTTCAAGTCTCTGATGAACCTGAGCCTGAGGCTGTCTCTAAAAATACGGACAGATTTAAACGTAAGAAGGTGGTTAAACAAGTTTCTCTTACGTCCTAGAGGATGCTGGGGTCCACATTAGTACCATGGGGTACAGATGGGTCCACCAGGAGCCATTGGCACTTTAAGAGTTTGAGAGTGTGGGCTGGCTCCTCCCTCTATGCCCCTCCTACCAGACTCAATTTAGAAAATTTGCCCGGAGGAGCAGGTCACAGCTAGGGGAGCTCTCCTGAGCTTTCCTGGAAAAGTTTAATTTAGAGTTTATTTTTTTTACAGGAGGCTGTTGGCAACATCCTGCCTGCAGCGTGGGACTAAGGGTGTCTGCCCTGCGGGGTCTGAGCCAATGACTCCGCTGACTGGACACTGAGCCATTAAGGGGGCGGAGCTTCTCCTCAGAGCGGACACTGCAGCGTTCCAGCGCCATTTTCCTGCATGCAAAGCTGAAAGGAAGATACTAGTCCCTCCACAGCAAATCCAGCTTACTTACACGGTACCAGGGGGTTGTAGAAGGGAGGGTAGGCTGTTATATTGACTGTGTGTCCTATTAAGGAGCACAAGTCAGCACTGCAGTGCTAAGGGGTTTCTCCTTCCTAAAAAGCGATGGTGTGGGTTGGCTCCAATCTCTGTCTCTCTCTTGCCATTCTTGGGGGGAAAACTATCTACCCCCACCTGTGTGTGTGTGTGTGTGTGTGTGTGTGTGTGTGTGTGTGTGGAGTGTTTGGTGGTCACCTGTAGCAATGTCCAGGGATACAGTGTCATATGCTGCAGAGGATTTATCCTCCCAGGATGATCCTATTCCATGTAATCAGTTTAGTACTGGTTTAGCACAGATTCCAGGGAACCAGAGTGGTTTTCCTCTATCAAGAGCTGGATTTCTCAGATTTCTGACAGGGTTGCCAGTAATGAATCTGCAACCCAGGTATTGCAGACCTCTATGACTGTATGGCCCTTGTCTGGTACCTCGGGACACCCCGCTGTACACTGCTTCGGTGGCCATATTACGTAACGTCCCACTATTGCTAGTGCATGGATTGCAAAGGCAATAGTGAAATGGTCGGCTGCCTTAATTGAGGATTTGGATATGATGGATAGGGATGACGTTGCATTGTATTTACTGCATATTCCTATTGCAATGTCACATCAGCAGTACCTGAGGTTTGCGGTGGGAAACCTTCATTACCAATTCGGGCGTTACCTTTTGGTTTGACCACGGCTCCGCAAGTCTTCACCAAAGTTATGGCGGTAATGACGGCTATATACCCCCACAAACGTGCGCTTGTGCAGGTAACACAAGACGACACAGATACCGATTCTGACACTACAGACGGTGATGGGGATGTGTTGCGGGTGTCTGCATCTCTTGCAAGGGGGGTGCAATTGTTGATAAAGGCTATCAGGGATGTGTTAAATGTTAATGATACCACACCTGAGCAGGTTGAGGAGGCCTTTTTCACTGAAAATAAGAAAGCCTGACTAACCTTCCCTGCGTCAAAAGAGCTGAATGCTATATTTGAAAAAGCATGGGTGAACCCTGAAAAGAAGTTTCAGATCCCTAAGAGGATTCTGGTAGCTTTTCCTTTCCCTGAGGTGGATAGGAAAAGGTGGGAAAACCCGCCGATTGTTGACGCATCTGTGTCCAGACTCTCAAAAAAGGTGGTTTTACCTGTACCGGGATCTACGGCCTTAAAGGAGCCGGCAGATAGGAAAATTGATAATACACTTAAATCAATGTACACTGCTTCGGTGGCCATATTACGTAACGTCCCACTATTGCTAGTGCATGGATTGCAAAGGCAATAGTGAAATGGTCGGCTGCCTTAATTGAGGATTTGGATATGATGGATAGGGATGACGTTGCATTGTATTTACTGCATATTCCTATTGCAATGTCACATCAGCAGTACCTGAGGTTTGCGGTGGGAAACCTTCATTACCAATTCGGGCGTTACCTTTTGGTTTGACCACGGCTCCGCAAGTCTTCACCAAAGTTATGGCGGTAATGACGGCTGTACTCCGCCGTCAAGGGGTCAGGATCCTACCGTACTTGGATGACTTGTTGATCCTGGCAAATTCCCCAGAGATTCTCCTATGTCATCTAGATCTGACTATCCGGTTCCTGCAAGCCCACAGGTGGCTCATCAACTGGAAGAAATCCTCTCTGGTCCCTGCTCAGAGCATGGTGCACCTGGGAGCGTTGTTGGACACTCACAACCAGCGGTTGTTCTTGTCTCAGGAGAAAGTCCTGAAGCTTCAGGACACTATTCGATGCTTCCTATCTCGTCCGCAAGTGTCGATACATCAATCAAGGCGGCACTCAAAGCTGCATGGCCATGAGGGAAGTATCATGGATTCTTCAGTGGGTGGAACGCCATCTACCAGCCATATCAGCAGTGTTCATTCCGGGGGTCCTAAACTGGGAAGCAGACTTTCTCAGTCATCAGGACGTACACGCCGGAGAGTGGAGCCTCCATCCAGAAGTTTTTCAACTCCTCGTGGACACGTGGGCCCTTCCAGATGTGGACCTGATGGCATCTCGACACAATCACAAGGTTCCGGGATCCTCAAGCAGCGTTCGTGGATGCACTGGCAATTCCATGGAACTTTCGGCTGCCATATGTGTTCCTTATTATTCTGGGCAGGAGTGACACCAGAGGGGAGTTCAAGCAAGAAGGTGGAATCCTACTTCTGATCGCTCCAGCGTGGCCCATACAGCATTGGTTCTCAGACCTTCAGGGTCTCTCGATAGAGCGTCCCCTTCTACTTCCACAGTGCCCAGATCTCCTCGTTCGGGGCCCCTGTGTATGTCAGGATTTAGCCCGTTTGGCTTTGACGGCGTGGCTCTTGAAGCTTCCATCTTAAGGGCCAAAGGATTTTCTGAGGCGGTCATTCAAACCATGTTGAAGGCTCGGAAACCGGCTTCTGCTCGGATTTATCATAGGGTCTGGAATTCTTACTTTGCTTGGTGCGATCTAATGATCATGACGCTTACAAGATTAGTACGTCCAAATTGTTGGCCTTTCTACAACAAGGCCTGGACTTGGGCCTTCGTCTGGCCTCCATCAAGGTTCATATTTCTGCCTTGTCGGTTTGGTTTCAGGGAAAGATTGCGACATTACCTGATGTGCATACGTTCACTCAGGGTGTCTTGCGGATTCAGCCTCCTTACGTCCCGCCTGTGGCCCCTTGGGACTTGTCGGTGGTTCTAGAGGCGTTGCAAGGGTCTCTGTTTGAGCCTCTTGAATCTGCTGACCTTACGTGGCTTACTCTTAAGGTAGTGTTTCTGCTAGCTATTGCTTCCGCTAGATGGGTGTCAGATTTGGGTGCCTTGTCTTGCAGGTCACCCTATCTGATTTTTCACTGTGATCGGGCGGTTCTTAGAACACGTCCCGAATATTTACCTAAGGTGGTGTCTTCTTTCCACCTTAATCAGGAGATCATGGTTTTGGCCTTTGCCTCTCCTAATTTGTCTTCCAAAGAAAGGTCTTTGTGTTACGGGTTCTCCGTATCTACGTGAAGAGGAAGGCTTCCATCAGGAAGTCGGATTCTCTCTTTGTTCTGTTTGGTTTTCACAAACGTGGCTGGCCTGCTCACAAGCAGACCCTGGCCAGATGGATTAGAATGGTGATTGCACATGCTTATGTACAGGCTGGCCTTCCAGCTCTTGCTACTGTAAAGGCCCATTCTACTCGGTCAGTTAGACCTTCTTGGGCCAACACTTGTGCAAGGCGGCTACATGGTCCTCAGTGAACACGTTCATAAAGTTCTATGCCTTTAATACATCCGCCTCCCAGGATGCTTCCTTTGGACGCTGGGTTCTTGTGCCCGCTATAGTGTGTCCCCTCCCATAAGGAACTGCTTTAGGACAACCCCAATGTCATTCCCTGTGGAGCCCAGTGTACCCCGTAGCAGAAAACAAGATTTATGGTAAGAACTTACCTTTGTTAAATCTTTCTGCGAGGTACACTGGGCTCCACAGGGTGCCCACCCTGACGCACTTAGCTTCCTTGGGTTGGTATGGCATTAGCCGCTGACACTTTCTCCTGTCGTGAGAATGTAGTGTATGTGGCTACTAACAATTGTCGTCTCTTTTGCCTGCTACTGCATTGTACTGGTTAACAAAAGCTGCGCTCCTGTGCACGGAGGCGGGGTTATAGAAGAGGCGGCGCTATGCATCTTGGGAAGAAGGTCAAAGCCTTGAGCCTGTTGGTGCCTCGGATCAAGATCCTACTCTACACCCCAATGTCATTCCCTGTGGAGCCCAGTGTACCTCGCAGAAAGATTTAACAGAGGTAAGTTCTTACCATAAATCTCGTTTTCTCCTAGTTAGTAGTGGATACTGGGTGCCCGCCTCAGTGCTTCGTTCCTGCTTACTTGTGTAAGTATTTGGTTGGACCGGCGTTGCGGTCTCATTATGTTGTTGCGATAGTTGTGCTATCCTGGTTAGGTTGGTGTTGTCATCCTCTGTTCTGGTTAGCGCCCTCCTTTTGTTTATGGTTGTGTGTTGGCTTGTTGCCTCACCGCTGTTGTAAATTCTTCTCTCATATTATGTCTGTCTCGGGCACAGTTTTCCTAGACTGAGTCTGGTAGGAGGGGCATACAGGGGAGGAGCCACACACACACACACACACACACACACACACACACACACACACACACACACACACACACACACACACACACACACACACACACACACACAAAAGGTTTTTAAAGTGCCAGGCTCCAGTGGACCCGGTCTATACCCTATGGTACTGAAGTACAAAACCCCAGTATCCACTGCGGACTAGGAGAAAAGGAAATACCGGTAGGTATTAAATTCCTATTTATTTTATGGCATCCCTAGGCCAAAAAGTTTCTTACTGAGAAATTTTGAAAGAAATATAAAATTAAGTCAGTTGTGTTTTTTTTTTTTTTTTTTTCAAAATATTTTTATTGAGGTCAAAAAGGCATGTTGAATCATAACAGATGAGGACATATAATGACATATAATTCAACTGTACCTAGGGCCACATTAGCCACCCGGAACCGTCGTGTATGAAAAGAAAGAGAAAATAGAATCCGAAGCCCAGAACAGAGAACCTCACATTTTCACTTTTTACATCGATACGTTTAGATATATGTTATATCATAGTATTGTGTAACCAAATAGCAAAGTTAGTAAACATAAAATATGATGGAACAGCTAATGTGTTCCTGCTAATTAGCAGATTCTTTGCCTAGCAGTAAAGCATATTAATGCGTCTCCCCCTTTGGGGATCGCTAAATCCTAAAACAATAAAAACACTAACAGTATTAACAACATTATTAACATTATTAATCGTACCTGCCAGGACCCGGGGGCCGCCGACCCATCCACGGAGACATCAACAATGTGATAAGAAGAGATAGACGATAGATATCCAGTGTTAGGGAGTAGGAGGAGGTAGATGTAAGAACTTAAGGGTCAGGTGCGGGCAATCAGAGTTGAGATGATGAGAGGGAATAGAAAGCAAGAAAACAAGAGAAGAGTAGAAGGTAGGGAAGAGGAGAGGGGGCTAGGGTGCAGTTATGGAAGAGCGATGGGGGGGTCATCTGCTAGAACTTGGTGTCCGTACCAGGTGGTGCAGTGAAAGCTTTGTTTGATGGCTGTTTTTGTCGGAGTGGGTAGTGTGTTGATAAATCGTCTCCAGCAGTGAAACAGGGTGGGGGTTAATATTTCTTTGTTAAGGGAAGTCTCCAGCCAGTCCATCGTGAATAGGAATAGTAGTCTAGAGGTAGCTAGAGGTAGTGTGGGAGGGGTATTGGATATCCATTGTTGTAATATGGCCTTCCTGCCCACCGCTGAGAGGATCATAATTAGTTTCGTGTCTCGAGAGGGAATATCGTTTTGGTCACGGACATACCCGAATAGCGCCCAAGAGGCAGTACATCGGAAGCGCAAGCCCAACTCGGCAGTTCCGTAGGTGTGTAGTTCTGTCCAAAATTTTTGGATGTGGCTGCAGTGCCAGAAGCAGTGCATAAGATCTGCTATTAATGAAGAGCATTTTAAGCATTTAGCCGAGTCGGACAAGCCCATCAAATGGCTCCTCCTTGGTGATATGTAGGCTCTGTGTAGTATTTTGTATGCCATTTCTTGATAGAGGCTGGCAGGGATAAGTTTGAGGGAGCTCGCAAAGCTATCCACTATGTTCTCCGGGGACATTGACGGGATTTGGGTGGACCATGTTTGTATTTGTGTGAGGTCTGTAGTGGGTATGTGTTCCGTGCGTATGCGGGTATATATTGCTGAGATGGAGCAGGTCCCTGAGCGCAGAAGTGCGTCCAGAGAGTTAACCAGGTCTGGGGCAGTAAGATGTGAGAGGGTCGATCGTATGTAGTGTGATATTTGGTAGAAGTAAAAGCGATGGCGGAGGCTAATTCCATATTTGGTTGACACCTCCGTGAAGGTGAGTATTCTTTTGTTGGAGTCGAGAAGGTTTCCTATACATGTGATACCTGAGGTGTGCCAATTGGTAAAGGGGATATGGGCCTGACCATTTTGGAATTGTGTATTTCCGACCAAAGGGAGAAAGAGTGAGTAGGTGTGGTGTAGCTTAAGAGATCTGCGGGAGAGTCTCCACGCTACAATAGTAGAGGTTAATAGAGGGTTATCCAAATGAAGGTTAGATATTTCCGATTTGTTTGCATGGAGGATGTAGCTGAGGGATAGGGGGGCACAGAATTGGGAGTCGACTAGTGAGTCGGTAAAGGTAGACGTTCCGTGGATCCAGTCCACAGCGAATCGGAGGAGACAAGCATGGTTGTACTGCTCCACGCTCGGCAGATTCACCCCTCCGTTTTGTATTGTTTGGGTTAACTTAAAAAGACTTATCCTGGGTCGTTTATTGGCCCAGATAAATTTCGAGATCGAGGAATTGAGATGAGATACATCAGCTTTTGAGAGTATGATGGGCAACATCTGCAGAACGTAGAGCAGTCTGGGGAAACTAACCATTTTGACCAGATTACAGCGCCCCAAGAGATTTAAGGGTAGTGTTTGCCATAGCGTAAGTTCTGTCTGAATCTTAATGAGAATTGGGTGGATGTTGTCGGTGTATAGATGGGTGGGGTCAGCGGGTAGTATGATGCCTAGATATGTAATGTGGGTGCTAGCCCATCGGAATGGGAAGGGGGTATCCCAGCCTTTAGTAATCTGGGGAAATATGGCCAATGCTTCCGACTTGTCGAAATTGACGGTGAAGCCTGCAAAAGAGGAAAAGCGGTCAATAGCTTCTTGTAGTGCTGTTATCGACTGTCGTGGGTTGGAGGTAAGTATAAGGATGTCGTCTGCAAACGCCATAAGTTTAATTTCCCTGTTGCCAATTTTTATACCACGAAAGGTGGGTAAGTTGGTGATATATCGTATAAGGGGTTCTAGGGCGATGTTGAAGAGGAGGGGGGAAAGGGGGCAACCCTGTCTAGTTCCTCTCTCTAGGAGAAAGGGTGGGGAGGGGGTATTGTTAACTATCACCTGCGCAGATGGATTAATGTAGAGAGAGTCAACCAGTCCCCGAAACGTCTCGCCAAATCGCTGGTAGAGTAGAACTCTTGTTAAGTGAGGCCAGGCGATCTTGTCGAAAGCTTTTTCAGCGTCCAGGTTGATTAGGATGTTGTCTGTGATATTATTGGTGTGGGAGTGAGTAATGGCTGCCAGCGCCACTCTGATGCCTCGCACTGATTGTCTGTGTTTAAGAAATCCCATCTGCGCTGGCGATATAATACGGGAAAGGCATAGCTGTAGTCGATTGGCCATCAGTTTGGTGAGGACTTTAAAGTCTTGATTAAGGAGTGAGATCGGTCTGTAGGACCCAGGCAGGGAGGGGTCTTTGCCTGGTTTTGGTATGACAATAATTGTGGCTTCGTTAAATCTAATGGGGATTTGTTTAGAGGTGAGAATATGGTTATAGAGTGATGTGAGGGTAGGGGCGAGTTCGTCTCTTAATATTTTGTAAAATTCCGCTCCGTATCCATCTGGGCCGGGGCTTTTGTTGTTTGGTAGGGTCTTAATGACCTCCACCACCTCCTCCACCGTTATCGGTTTATCTAGGGAGTCCCTCTCCTCTTGGGTCAAAATGGGGAGGTCTGCTTCCTTCAAAAATGATTGGTTGGCAGCAGGATCATCAGGGCCTTTGGTATATAAAGATTGGTAGAAATTTCTAAATTCTGAACAAATGAGGTCAGGAGTGGTGGTCAGTTTGTCTGCATGCATGATCGCGTTGACCCAGTTACGGGATTTGGGTCCTTTGATTAAATTTGCTAATAATTTGCCTGATTTGTTACCCCATCTGTGGAGTCTATTCCGCTGATAGTCGTAGGAGAGCTGAGCCCGTTCCGTGAGAAATGTATCATATACAAGCTTGGCTAAGAGGTACGCCTCTTTGTGGGCGGGGGTGTCGTGTTGTGTGTAGCTGCGGTATGTTGAGGTGAGAGTGGAGCTCAGGGCGTGTAGTTGGGAGGAAAATTTTTTCCGTTTGGCGTGTGTATAGGACATGATGTGTCCCCTAAGGACGGCCTTTGCCGCCCCCCAAAAGATTGGTGAATCTAATTGTTGATCGCTATTGTCTGAGGTGTAGTTATGCCAGGACTGTTTGAGGTGAAGCATAAAATCAGTAGACTGGCGGAGGTAGGCTGGAAATCGCCATCTCAAGGCGGTGCGTTGTGGTAATCCTAGTTGGAGACGGAGAGATATAGGGGCGTGGTCCGAGATGATAATATTCTCGATAGACGTATAAGTGATTTTGGGTAGGAGATTGGTGCCGGTAAAGATGTAGTCGATTCTGGAGTGGGATGAATGGGGGTGGGAATAAAAGGAATAGTCTTTTTGGGTGGGGTGGAGTATTCTCCACGGGTCTAGGAGGTTTAGTTGGGTACAGAAGGAGGAGAGCAAGTGGGTGTGGGGAGTAGAGGTAGTAGCACTTACCCTGGATCTGTCCATGGATGGGTCGACGACCGTGTTAAAATCTCCGCCAACTATCAAGTTTTGGCCTCCCCAGGTTATAAGGGTCGATAGCAGATCTGCAAAAAAAGAATCTGGTGAAGTATTTGGTGCATATACGTTAAGGAGAGTGTATGTCGTGTTTTGTATGTTTATATCTAATAATAAAAATCTGCCCTCTGGGTCTAGCTGTTTTCTGAGGATTGAGTGTTGTAGGTTGGCATGGATTAAAATCGCCACACCCCTAGATTTCGCGTGATAGGGAGAAGATATGCAACTCCCTATCCACGGGGCACGGAGGGTGTGTCTAGGATCATCCAACCAGTGTGTCTCTTGTAAAAATACAATCTGAGGAGACAAACGTTTCAAATGAGCCAGCACTTTTTTCCGTTTGACCGGGTGATTAAGGCCCTCTACGTTCCAAGATACCATGTGGAGTAGTGTGGCCACTGGGTCTACGTCTATGGGAGTTTGTGAGTGGGAGTCGGAGGGCATATTATCCCACTCCCATCGGGAAAAATATCATTAGAAAGGTTGGAAGGATAAGATGGGGTCCCACCCCGACCCAGCGAACGGGGGGGGAGTTTCCCAGTGGGGGGAGGGGGCTCCGACTCAGGCAGGCACAACTGACAAAACATAAAAACAATAACATAAGTAGTTTCCAACTATGGAAACCTAAACAACAGAAAATATACATGAGTGCGGGATATTCGCACTCCTTATATTCTGCATTTGAGACCCGAAAAGAAGGTTCGGATAGTGTTTAGCCATAATCAAAAAGAGTCACATGGTGATCAAGTGGAAGGAAGGGCGAAGTGTAGCCTAGCTTCGTCTGGATCTTCAAAGAACTTCGGACGTCCGTCTTCAAAAACTCTGAGGCGCGCTGGGTATAGTAGTGCGAATTTAATCTTTGCCTCGAAGAGGTGTCTGCATATGGGGGCAAACTCTTTGCGTTTCGCCGCCACCACAGCTGAGAAGTCCTGAAAGATGAGAAGGCGTTTTCCGTTGATCGTCAGATTGGCTGTTTTTCGGTATTGGTCTAGGAGTCTCGTTTTATCTGCGTAATTTAAGATCCTCATGATGACCGGACGTGGGCGGCCTGATGGGTTTTTCCGTTCCGGGCCTAATCTGTGTGCTCTTTCAATGATCAGGGGGGATCCCTTGAGGTTCATGGACAGTTGTTCTGGGATGGCTAGCGAGAGGAGATCTAAGAGCTCGTGGCCTTTTACGGATTCGGGGATACCGATGACTCGTAGGTTATTTCTTCTGCTGCGATTTTCCAAGTCATCGAGCTTATCCGAGAGATCCGCGACTTCGAGTTGTTTCGCCTGTAAGGTTCTTTGAGCTTCAGTCAGGTCATCCTCTAGGGCCGAGATCCTTTGCTCTGCCTCATCCAGGCGAGTGGAGTGTTGGGTTAATAGAGTTGATGATGATTCGATAGCTTCCTTTATGCCCGCTAGTTTTTCGTCGAGAAGAGGGCCTAGTACCGCCAGTAGGTCTTTGTGCTTCATCTTGGGTTGTTTGGCAGGCGGTTTAGATTTGCGGGAGCTTCTGGAAAGTGAGCGTGTAGTAGAGTGATCAGAGTCCGATGAGTCTATTTCCGGGGTGTCCTCTCGGGTTTGTTGGTCAGTCCCTGCGGGCATTACGGATAGGGGTATCAAGAATTTTTCCATGCAGGGTCGCCCAGAGGGGGAGGTTAAGGCTAGAAACACTAGGTGCTTAGGTAGTAAATGATGTAGTGGGTCTCATGTGCTAGGTGGTTATTTATTGCTGGTCTTCATTTAGTGCGTTGCAGGTGCTCATCAAATATGGCATCTAGCTCACTAAAGCAGAGATCAGGGTGAGGGGGTTATGGGTATCTCTTGACCGATGTTGAGGAGGTTGTCAGAGGTATGGATAAGAGTTGCAATAGGCTTGATTTTCGCTATCAGCAGCCGCCGCCCCGATTCCGCAGTCCGGGTCTGGTGAGAGCGGGGTGTTGAGGGATGTCTGACAGGGAGGCAGGTGTCGGCTGAGTCCTCAGGCTTCCGGCGCGGGAGCCGCCGAAGTTGAGGCCTCGGCTTTTGCTCTGTGACTGGGCCGCAATCTGCGGGAGCGTCCACGTTGCTCCCCGATTCCGCGGTCCGGGTCTGATGAGAGCGGGGTGTTGAGGGGAGGGTTAGTGAGTGGGGGTAATGGATAGGAGCGGGTCTTGACGGTCCTGGAGGGGATTTTTGATGTTTTAAAGCAGGAGCTCCTCCAGGCTGCGACTGCTCTTCTCCTGTGCCAGGCCACGCCCCCCAGGCCTCACCTCCCACATCCGCAGGGTACACCCGTCGGTTCCACAAACCTCACCAGCTGTTGCAGGTCTCTGTTATACAGGAGAATATACCCCAGGTCGCCAGGGAGCAATGTGATTAATATAAAATTTGATCCCAAGGCAGGAGTTCCAGCTCAACACATCCGTTCGGGCTGCTGCCAAGCCACGCCCCTCCACATCGGTTATTTCAAGATGATATACAATGATGATGATGATTTCCCTCCGGTTGTCAGAGAGGAGACCTGTGGGCATGCAGGATTATAGGGATAAATGTGTAGCAGCTGTAAATCCAGAAGCAACCACCAGAGGGAGCTCCTATTACAGCCTATCTCCAGCTATGAAGCAGGATGGGTGCCTCGCCAACCTCAAGATGGCCACCGCCAGTCGATGAGACCAGGTCCCTCCGGAGCTCTCCCGGTCGCCATCCACCGTCAGCGGGGTGGGGGAGCTGTCAAACGGGGGTATGTGAGGCGGGGGGCGGGTGTCAGGCGTCCGCGGTGGCCGGGGGGCCGGCGAGGCAGCGCAGATGATGGGGTTTTAGGCGGCGCCAACCACAAGATGGCCACCGGCCGTCCGTTCTGTGTGTCCCGGCCACTGTCTCCTGCAGGCCGCCCGGTCTCCGGTCCTCTCTGGGGCTTTGGGGGTTTACTGGGCAGGGTGTCCGACCTCCGGAGAGCTGCTTAGGTGGAGGGGAAAGTCTGTGCAACCGCCGCTCCGGGCCCGGCGGTCCCCCGTCCTCACCCCAAAATCGAGGCCCCGGCTTCAGGGACAGAGGTAGGCCGCAATCCGCAGGGGGCAGCGCAGGGCCCCCCCGATTCCGCAGCCTCAACCTCTGTATGCAGGGTGGTTCAGCAGGGCTTAGGGGCTGTGTGATTATACAGAAGCCCTCAGATTTGGGCCAGGGGGTCCCTCTTAAAAAGTTGCTGGCTGGAGCTCTGCACAATCCTGACCTCCCTCGATGCCAGCCAGGCCACGCCCCCGTCAGTTGTGTTTTTATATATCATCCTTAGGTTCAATTGTGTGATGAGAGACACCGATTTGCTTCTATTTGTCCACATATGCTATGATTGGTAGCCACCTGCAATGGTTTTGCCTGTTACATTGACCATAAATAAATTTGAATTAGTCCTGTACCAGAAATCCAATACACCATGCAAGTGTCCCAAGGCACCCCAGGATGCCTAGGCATACAGTTTTGGAACCACTGACTAATGCTAGCCATACACCAGGACGATATCTTTCCAACCAGCCAACTAGTTGGCTGGTTGGAAAGATAATCTGGCAGTGTGTGGGAGCAAACGATTATCAGCCGTTTGCTCCCACACGCTAAAAAACGGTCAGAAACGGTCTGACCAACTAGTTGGGAAAATCAAACCTGTTTGATTTTCCCAACCAATCGTTCAGGTGTAGGGGAAAACTTTCCCCCCAACTGAACGATAAGTAGGCGGACACTGGCTGCTAGTGTCCGCCTACTTTTGTCTCGGGCTGCAGAGGACCCTCTCTGACCAATCCCCCTCCGGCCACCTCACCGCCCCAGCCGCAGTGACCAGCCACCGCACAGCCACACTGCACCGTCCATCTCTGTCCCGCACCGCCAGCCTCCCGCACCACAAATTAACCCCCCTCCGCCCGCCAGTCCCTTTCCTCCGCCGGCCGCCCCATCCATCCCGCCCAGTCTTTATTCCTTCGGCCACCTCACCCGCCCAGCTTCCTTCCCATCACAGCCGCCAGCCTCCCTCCGCCCGTCCCGGCTCCCGCACCGCTAATTCACCCCCGCCAGCTAGCCAGCCAGCCAGCCTCCCTCCGCCCGCACCGGCTCCCGCACCGCTAATTCACCTCCCCCCCCCCCCGCCAGCCAGCCTCCCTCCGCCCGCACCGGCTCCCGCACCGCTAATTCACCGCCCGCCAGACAGACACACATATATACACACTGACACACACATATATATATACACACACTGACACACATATGTACACTGATATACACACACATGTATATATATATATATATATATATATATATACTGACACATATGTACACTGATACACACATATATACAGTGTGATAAACACACATATATACACTGTGATTGTATATCTAGACACACATATATACACTGTGATAGACACGTACTGTATAGACACTGTGACACACTCATACACTGAGATACACACACACTGACATATACATATATACACACACACACACACACACACACACACACACACACACACACACACACACACACACTGAGACACACCTATATACACTGTGATAGACACACATATATACACTGTGATAGACACACATATATACACTGTGATAGACACGTACTGTATAGACACTGTGACACACTCATACACTGTGAGATACACATACATACTGACATATACATATATACACACTGTCACACACACACACACACACACACACACACACACACACACACACACACACACACACACACACTGAGACACACCTATATACACTGTGATAGACACACATATATACACTGTGATAGACACGTACTGTATAGACACTGTGACACACTCATACACTGTGAGATACACACACATACTGACATATACATATATACACACTGTCACACACACACACACACACACACACACACACACACACACACACACACACACACACTGAGACACACCTATATACACTGTGATAGACACACATATATACACTGTGATAGACACGTACTGTAGAGACACTGTGACACACTCATACACTGTGAGATACACACACATACTGACATATACATATATACACACTGTCACACACACACACTGAGACACACCTATATACACTGACACACTCACATATACTGTCACACACATATATAACTGATACACACATATGTAAACTGTGATACACACACATATATACACTTTGATACACATGTATGTACACTGTGACACACACATATACGCTGGTATACACACATACTGTCACACCCACATACACTGACACACACACACACACACACACACACACACACACACATATTCAATGGTGGGAACTGTCCGGTCAGCGGTGAGGTCACCCGCGGTCAGCGGCTGACCGCGGGTAACCCCACCGCTGACCGGAAAGTTCCCACCATTGAAACTAATGGAGGGAGCTGTGCGATGCGCTTCTGTCACTTCAGACGCGCACAGAGCCAATCAGGTGAGTGCCACGGAGTGGCGCTTCCTGATTGGCTGAAGAGACACTTCTGTGACAGCTGTCACGGGGGTGTCTCTGCATTCGTGGAAAGGGGTCCCATGTGTAAACATGGGACCCCTTTCAGTCCGTTTGGTCCGGGTGTTCGGTTTGTTGTTTTGCCAAGTACGTGGATTATAATCTGGACCCTGGATCAGGTGAGTATAATTATCTTTTATTTTCAGGTACCCGTGGATTCTACTTGGAGAAGAGGACCGACTGCTTCGTGTCAACATAGGTAAGTATGTGTGTGTCGACATGTGTGAAATAAAGTTTTACTGTCATGGTGTGTGTCTCCTGATTTCATTTGGGTATTTTTTTCCCATTAGAACTACAGGTACAAGCGGGCCCGTTTTTCTCCCAAACTTGTGGTTCTCCAAGTACCAGCTTGCGGGGGAGGCTTGCTGGGACTTGTAGTACTACTGCAAAAAACAATATTCTTTCCATTTTCTCAAGGCTATCAGCCCCCCATCCGCAGCCTTTGGATGGGGGGGACAGCCTCGGGCTTCACCCCTGGCCCTTGGGTGGCTGGGGGGGGACCCCTTGATTGAAGGGGTCCCCACTCCCCCAGGGTACCCCGGCCAGGGGTGACTAGTTGGATATTTAATGCCACGGCCGCAGGGCACTGTATAAAAGTGACCCCCGGCTGTGGCATTATCTGTCCAGCTAGTGGAGCCCGATGCTGGTGTAAAAAATACGGGGGACCCCTACTCTTTTTGTCCCCCCGTATTTTTTGCACCAGCACCAGGCGCAGAGCCCGGTGCTGGTTTTAAAAATACGGGGGATCCCCTGTCCGTTTTTTCCCCGGATTTTTAGAACCAGGCCCTGCTCGAAGAGCCCGAGGCTGGTTATGCTTTGGAGGGGGGACCCCACACAATTTTTTTTCGGGTTTTTCCCATTCCATTTAAAAAAAAAAAATAATAATAATAATAATAATAATAATAATAATAATAATAATAATCTTTTTAAAAATATATAAATAATACTTGTGCCTCCAAAAAAGACAAACCAAGTACCTAATCCCTTCTAATATAAATAGATATGCTATTACCAAAAAAAAAACACCAAAAAAAAAAAACATGTTTTTAAAATTTTTTATTAGATTCCGCCAGAAAACTGTGGTGGATTGAAAATGACCGAAACCGAAACGTTAAGCTGTCAGAACAGGGTCACGTATGTTCTTGATTTTTGAAAAGTCCTAGAGTGCCGCCTATCGTTTGTGATATGTTTGCTTTTTGAAGCTCAGGAGGGCACCAGGCAAGCTGTACATTTTACTACATTGGGAGTGCCGAATATCTACATCTGGTATATATATATATATATATATATATATATATATATATATATATTTGCCTTGGCAGCCCAACCATGCTGGTATCCATAGTTCAGTATAAAAATAAGTAAATCTAATAAATGTATGGTGGTGAAAGAAAAGCCCAGTTTCACTGAAAGAAAGACACTTCTGCATGTTTTGAAATGAAAAAACAAAACAAAACTGAAGAACTGTAGGCAGGCACTGTCCGCCTACTTCGGTGACATCACAAGTTGGACAGAAGTTGGAAGGTTGGTTGGTCTGATGAAAAGTTGGTTAGATGTGTGGAGCACTGGTGAAAAGTTGGTGAGATGTGTGGGGCACTGTTTTAGTTGAACAGACAAGTTGGATGGTTGGAAGTTTGGAGTGTTGGAGAAAAGTTGGTCTGATGTATGGCTAGCTTTACTGTAGAGAGTGAACATACTCTACACATGGATAGAAACATAAGCCTGTTTTGTCTGCATACATAGGGTCTAATTCAGAGCTTTACACAAACCTGATTTCACAGCTGCGTGCTTATCGGCAGTCTACACATGCATCTTGCAATGGTGGTCACAGTTAAAATATATTTGCAATTTGATTGTCAGTAAGGGACTGTTTGGCATAGTTAATAGGGAATGGCAGAAAAAATGCAGGCGTGTCGCAACCGTTTTTGGGGCATTCTTGAAGCTGTGTCAGCGATCCCGTATCCAGCTGCAATTTCATCATCATCTTACCTCCTGCTGCCAATCTGCACAAAGGATTGCTCCCCTACCGGATGTTCGCCCCTTTCTGCAGTTCGTTATCCGTGTCCAACCTCCATACGTCTATCCGGTGGCTCCATGGGACTTGGTTCTAGATGCTCTTCAGCAGCCTTCGTTTGAACCCTTGGAGTCAGTGGATCTGAAATGGTTGACAGCGCAGACCTTATTCCTTCTGGCCAACGCTTCTGCCAGGCGGTTGTCGGACTTTCCTGTCTCCCTCCTTTCCTGATCTTTCATCCGGACAGGGCTGTCCTCCGTACTTGGCCGGGTTATCTCCCTAAATGGTCTCCCGTTTCCACCTTAATTAAGAAATTGTGGTTCCAGCCTTTGTTTCACCACATTTCTCGCAAGGGGACATTTCTTTGGATGTGATCCGAGCTCTCCGTCTTTATTTTGATCGGACCAGTGTTTGTGTAATGTTAATCTATCCTAGTGGTGCCATGTGAGTTATATAGATGTAGCTGCTTGTGATGGGGGTGTGGCTTCCTGTTCAACTTGCCTTGTTCAACATGACTACTTGGAACTAGCATGCAGTGTTTGTCTTCATTTAATACATCTGAAACAACCAGTTCCGTTAGGAAATCAGATTTACTATTCATCCTCTATGGTTTTCACAAAATGTGGTTGGCCAGCTAACAAACAAACTGGCCAGATGGATTTGAATGACTTTCGCACAAGCATACATTCAAGCTGATCTTCCAGTACCAGCTTCCATCTCAGCTCATTCTACTCTCTGTGGGACCTTCATGGGTGGCACGTTCGCTGAACAATTGTGCAAGTCTGCTACGTGGTATTCCATCCACACTGTTCGTAGGTTTTATGCCATTGATACATTTGCCTCCCAGGATGCTTCATTTAGATGCCAGATTCTACTATCCACTCAGGAGCGTCCCTACCCTTGATGTACTGCTTTAGGACATCCCCGATGTTATCCCTGTGGAGCCTTATGGAACCCGAAGAAGAAAAGGAGAGTTATGGTAGACTTACCGTTAACACACTCTTCGAGGTCCATAGGGTCCACAGGGCTCCCACACTGACGCACTTGGCCTATATGCGTTTTTGGCTGGGTCAGTGGTTCCCTTCACCTGTCTGTGAGTGTGTTCTGATGTGTACCATATCGATCTTCTCTCCTATCCTCTTCCTGCTTTGGGCTTGTTAACAAAACTGACCTGCCTGAGCATGGAGGCGGGTATAATGAGGAATGGCCGAGGAATCCTGGGAAATCTGAAAGCTTAACTGTTTGGTACCTGGACCTGATCCATTACCTACAACCCCGATGTTATCCCTGTGGACCCTATGGTCCTCGAAGAAAGACAGTTAAGTCTACCATAACACACACACACGCACGCACGCACGCACGCACACACACAGCGAACAGATAGTCTCCGCCTACAGGGGGAGTGTATTTTAGCTGTGCAAGTGTGCAAACGCATGTGTAGCAGAGCTGTACAAACAGATCTTGTGCAGTCTCTGCGCAGCCCAGGACTTATTCAGCCACTGCGATCACTTCAGCCTGTCCGGGACCGGAATTGACGTCAAACACCCTCCCTGCAAATGCTTGGACACGCCTGCGTTTTTCCAACCACTCCCTGAAAACGGTCAGTTGCCTCCCACAAATGCCTTCTTCCTGTCAGTCACCTTGCGATTGCCCATGGAATTGCTTTTCTCGCATCATTCCGTCGCAGGCAGTTGTTCCCCTATTGCTCAACGGCGCATCTGCGCATTGCGGTGCATACTCATGCGCGGTTCAGACCTGCTCTCAGGCTGCACGAAAACGCAGCCTAGCGATCAGGTCTGAATTACCCCCAATGAACGCTAAATTTCAATGGCTAAAAGACATGAGAGTACAATGCTGTGTAAGCAACAGTGCTGTGTAATACTCTGCAGTCATGCACTGACACCACCTGAGAACACATATATTTCTTCCTAGCCATAAAATAGCCGTTTAACAGCAAATAATCCCATTAGCAAATAAATCAGAGGTTTTTAAATGAGTGCAGGCATTTTAAATACCCTAATTCTTCTTGTAGTAGTTTATGCTCAGTTTCAGTGATTAAACAGCTGGTGGAACTGGAACAGACAATCTTATGTAACTAAACGTATCCTGTTAATTGCAGCCACTGCAGAAGATATACTGTAATACTAGAGATGAGCGCCTGAAATTTTTCGGGTTTTGTGTTTTGGTTTTGGGTTCGGTTCCGCGGCCGTGTTTTGGGTTCGAACGCGTTTTGGCAAAACCTCACCGAATTTTTTTTGTCGGATTCGGGTGTGTTTTGGATTCGGGTGTTTTTTTCAAAAAACACTAAAAAACAGCTTAAATCATAGAATTTGGGGGTCATTTTGATCCCAAAGTATTATTAACCTCAAAAACCATAATTTACACTCATTTTCAGTCTATTCTGAATACCTCACACCTCACAATATTATTTTTAGTCCTAAAATTTGCACCGAGGTCGCTGTGTGAGTAAGATAAGCGACCCTAGTGGCCGACACAAACACCGGGCCCATCTAGGAGTGGCACTGCAGTGTCACGCAGGATGTCCCTTCCAAAAAACCCTCCCCAAACAGCACATGACGCAAAGAAAAAAAGAGGCGCAATGAGGTAGCTGTGTGAGTAAGATTAGCGACCCTAGTGGCCGACACAAACACCGGGCCCATCTAGGAGTGGCACTGCAGTGTCACGCAGGATGGCCCTTCCAAAAAACCCTCCCCAAACAGCACATGATGCAAAGAAAAAAAGAGGCGCAATGAGGTAGCTGTGTGAGTAAGATTAGCGACCCTAGTGGCCGACACAAACACCGGGCCCATCTAGGAGTGGCACTGCAGTGTCACGCAGGATGTCCCTTCCAAAAAACCCTCCCCAAACAGCACATGACGCAAAGAAAAAAAGAGGCGCAATGAGGTAGCTGTGTGAGTAAGATTAGCGACCCTAGTGGCCGACACAAACACCGGGCCCATCTAGGAGTGGCACTGCAGTGTCACGCAGGATGTCCCTTCCAAAAAACCCTCCCCAAACAGCACATGACGCAAAGAAAAAAAGAGGCGCAATGAGGTAGCTGACTGTGTGAGTAAGATTAGCGACCCTAGTGGCCGACACAAACACCGGGCCCATTTAGGAGTGGCACTGCAGTGTCACGCAGGATGTCCCTTCCAAAAAACCCTCCCCAATCAGCACATGATGCAAAGAAAAAGAAAAGAAAAAAGAGGTGCAAGATGGAATTGTCCTTGGGCCAGAACAGACAATCTTATGTAACTAAACGTATCCTGTTAATTGCAGCCACTGCAGAAGATATACTGTAATACTAGAGATGAGCGCCTGAAATTTTTCGGGTTTTGTGTTTTGGTTTTGGGTTCGGTTCCGCGGCCGTGTTTTGGGTTCGAACGCGTTTTGGCAAAACCTCACCGAATTTTTTTTGTCGGATTCGGGTGTGTTTTGGATTCGGGTGTTTTTTTCAAAAAACACTAAAAAACAGCTTAAATCATAGAATTTGGGGGTCATTTTGATCCCAAAGTATTATTAACCTCAAAAACCATAATTTACACTCATTTTCAGTCTATTCTGAATACCTCACACCTCACAATATTATTTTTAGTCCTAAAATTTGCACCGAGGTCGCTGTGTGAGTAAGATAAGCGACCCTAGTGGCCGACACAAACACCGGGCCCATCTAGGAGTGGCACTGCAGTGTCACGCAGGATGTCCCTTCCAAAAAACCCTCCCCAAACAGCACATGACGCAAAGAAAAAAAGAGGCGCAATGAGGTAGCTGTGTGAGTAAGATTAGCGACCCTAGTGGCCGACACAAACACCGGGCCCATCTAGGAGTGGCACTGCAGTGTCACGCAGGATGGCCCTTCCAAAAAACCCTCCCCAAACAGCACATGACGCAAAGAAAAAAAGAGGCGCAATGAGGTAGCTGTGTGAGTAAGATTAGCGACCCTAGTGGCCGACACAAACACCGGGCCCATCTAGGAGTGGCACTGCAGTGTCACGCAGGATGTCCCTTCCAAAAAACCCTCCCCAAACAGCACATGACGCAAAGAAAAAAAGAGGCGCAATGAGGTAGCTGTGTGAGTAAGATTAGCGACCCTAGTGGCCGACACAAACACCGGGCCCATCTAGGAGTGGCACTGCAGTGTCACGCAGGATGTCCCTTCCAAAAAACCCTCCCCAAACAGCACATGACGCAAAGAAAAAAAGAGGCGCAATGAGGTAGCTGACTGTGTGAGTAAGATTAGCGACCCTAGTGGCCGACACAAACACCGGGCCCATTTAGGAGTGGCACTGCAGTGTCACGCAGGATGTCCCTTCCAAAAAACCCTCCCCAATCAGCACATGATGCAAAGAAAAAGAAAAGAAAAAAGAGGTGCAAGATGGAATTGTCCTTGGGCCCTCCCACCCACCCTTATGTTGTATAAACAAAACAGGACATGCACACTTTAACCAACCCATCATTTCAGTGACAGGGTCTGCCACACGACTGTGACTGATATGACGGGTTGGTTTGGACCCCCCCAAAAAAGAAGCAATTAATCTCTCCTTGCACAAACTGGCTCTACAGAGGCAAGATGTCCACCTCATCATCACCCTCCGATATATCACCGTGTACATCCCCCTCCTCACAGATTATCAATTCGTCCCCACTGGAATCCACCATCTCAGCTCCCTGTGTACTTTGTGGAGGCAATTGCTGCTGGTCAATGTCTCCGCGGAGGAATTGATTATAATTCATTTTAATGAACATCATCTTCTCCACATTTTCTGGATGTAACCTCGTACGCCGATTGCTGACAAGGTGAGCGGCGGCACTAAACACTCTTTCGGAGTACACACTTGTGGGAGGGCAACTTAGGTAGAATAAAGCCAGTTTGTGCAAGGGCCTCCAAATTGCCTCTTTTTCCTGCCAGTATAAGTACGGACTGTGTGACGTGCCTACTTGGATGCGGTCACTCATATAATCCTCCACCATTCTATCAATGTTGAGAGAATCATATGCAGTGACAGTAGACGACATGTCCGTAATCGTTGTCAGGTCCTTCAGTCCGGACCAGATGTCAGCATCAGCAGTCGCTCCAGACTGCCCTGCATCACCGCCAGCGGGTGGGCTCGGAATTCTGAGCCTTTTCCTCGCACCCCCAGTTGCGGGAGAATGTGAAGGAGGAGATGTTGACAGGTCGCGTTCCGCTTGACTTGACAATTTTGTCACCAGCAGGTCTTTCAACCCCAGCAGACTTGTGTCTGCCGGAAAGAGAGATCCAAGGTAGGCTTTAAATCTAGGATCGAGCACGGTGGCCAAAATGTAGTGCTCTGATTTCAACAGATTGACCACCCGTGAATCCTTGTTAAGCGAATTAAGGGCTCCATCCACAAGTCCCACATGCCTAGCGGAATCGCTCCGTGTTAGCTCCTCCTTCAATGTCTCCAGCTTCTTCTGCAAAAGCCTGATGAGGGGAATGACCTGACTCAGGCTGGCAGTGTCTGAACTGACTTCACGTGTGGCAAGTTCAAAGGGCATCAGAACCTTGCACAACGTTGAAATCATTCTCCACTGCGCTTGAGACAGGTGCATTCCACCTACTATATCGTGCTCAATTGTATAGGCTTGAATGGCCTTTTGCTGCTCCTCCAACCTCTGAAGCATATAGAGGGTTGAATTCCACCTCGTTACCACTTCTTGCTTCAGATGATGGCAGGGCAGGTTCAGTAGTTTTTGGTGGTGCTCCAGTCTTCTGTACGTGGTGCCTGTACGCCGAAAGTGTCCCGCAATTCTTCTGGCCACCGACAGCATCTCTTGCACGCCCCTGTCGTTTTTTAAAAAATTCTGCACCACCAAATTCAAGGTATGTGCAAAACATGGGACGTGCTGGAATTTGCCCATATTTAATGCACACACAATATTGCTGGCGTTGTCCGATGCCACAAATCCACAGGAGAGTCCAATTGGGGTAAGCCATTCCGCGATGATCTTCCTCAGTTGCCGTAAGAGGTTTTCAGCTGTGTGCGTATTCTGGAAAGCGGTGATACAAAGCGTAGCCTGCCTAGGAAAGAGTTGGCGTTTGCGAGATGCTGCTACTGGTGCCGCCGCTGCTGTTCTTGCGGCGGGAGTCCATACATCTACCCAGTGGGCTGTCACAGTCATATAGTCCTGACCCTGCCCTGCTCCACTTGTCCACATGTCCGTGGTTAAGTGGACATTGGGTACAACTGCATTTTTTAGGACACTGGTGAGTCTTTTTCTGACGTCCGTGTACATTCTCGGTATCGCCTGCCTAGAGAAGTGGAACCTAGATGGTATTTGGTAACGGGGGCACACTGCCTCAATAAATTGTCTAGTTCCCTGTGAACTAACGGCGGATACCGGACGCACGTCTAACACCAACATAGTTGTCAAGGCCTCAGTTATCCGCTTTGCAGTAGGATGACTGCTGTGATATTTCATCTTCCTCGCAAAGGACTGTTGAACAGTCAATTGCTTACTGGAAGTAGTACAAGTGGGCTTACGACTTCCCCTCTGGGATGACCATCGACTCCCAGTGGCAACAACAGCAGCGCCAGCAGCAGTAGGCGTTACACGCAAGGATGCATCGGAGGAATCCCAGGCAGGAGAGGACTCGTCAGAATTGCCAGTGACATGGCCTGCAGGACTATTGGCATTCCTGGGGAAGGAGGAAATTGACACTGAGGGAGTTGGTGGGGTGGTTTGCGTGAGCTTGGTTACAAGAGGAAGGGATTTACTGGTCAGTGGACTGCTTCCGCTGTCACCCAAAGTTTTTGAACTTGTCACTGACTTATTATGAATGCGCTGCAGGTGACGTATAAGGGAGGATGTTCCGAGGTGGTTAACGTCCTTACCCCTACTTATTACAGCTTGACAAAGGGAACACACGGCTTGACACCTGTTGTCCGCATTTCTGGTGAAATACCTCCACACCGAAGAGCTGATTTTTTTGGTATTTTCACCTGGCATGTCAACGGCCATATTCCTCCCACGGACAACAGGTGTCTCCCCGGGTGCCTGACTTAAACAAACCACCTCACCATCAGAATCCTCCTGGTCAATTTCCTCCCCAGCGCCAGCAACACCCATATCCTCCTCATCCTGGTGTACTTCAACACTGACATCTTCAATCTGACTATCAGGAACTGGACTGCGGGTGCTCCTTCCAGCACTTGCAGGGGGCGTGCAAATGGTGGAAGGCGCATGCTCTTCACGTCCAGTGTTGGGAAGGTCAGGCATCGCAACCGACACAATTGGACTCTCCTTGTGGATTTGGGATTTCGAAGAATGCACAGTTCTTTGCTGTGCTGCTTTTGCCAGCTTGAGTCTTTTCATTTTTCTAGCGAGAGGCTGAGTGCTTCCATCCTCATGTGAAGCTGAACCACTAGCCATGAACATAGGCCAGGGCCTCAGCCGTTCCTTGCCACTCCGTGTCGTAAATGGCATATTGGCAAGTTTACGCTTCTCCTCCGACAATTTTATTTTAGGTTTTGGAGTCCTTTTTTTTCTGATATTTGGTGTTTTGGATTTGACATGCTCTGTACTATGACATTGGGCATCGGCCTTGGCAGACGACGTTGCTGGCATTTCATCGTCTCGGCCATGACTAGTGGCAGCAGCTTCAGCACGAGGTGGAAGTGGATCTTGATCTTTCCCTAATTTTGGAACCTCAACATTTTTGTTCTCCATATTTTAATAGGCACAACTAAAAGGCACCTCAGGTAAACAATGGAGATGGATACTAGTATACAATTATGGACTGCCTGCCGAGTGCAGACACAGAGGTAGCCACAGCCGTGAACTACCGTACTGTACTGTGTCTGCTGCTAATATAGACTGGTTGATAAAGAGATAGTATACTCGTAACTAGTATGTATGTATAAAGAAAGAAAGAAAAACCACGGTTAGGTGGTATATACAATTATGGACGGGCTGCCGAGTGCCGACACAGAGGTAGCCACAGCCGTGAACTACCGCACTGTACTGTGTCTGCTGCTAATATATAGACTGGTTGATAAAGAGATAGTATACTCGTAACTAGTATGTATGTATAAAGAAAGAAAAAAAAACCACGGTTAGGTGGTATATACAATTATGGACGGGCTGCCGAGTGCCGACACAGAGGTAGCCACAGCCGTGAACTACCGCACTGTACTGTGTCTGCTGCTAATATAGACTGGTTGATAAAGAGATAGTATACTCGTAACTAGCATGTATGTATAAAGAAAGAAAAAAAAACCACGGTTAGGTGGTATATACAATTATGGACGGGCTGCCGAGTGCCGACACAGAGGTAGCCACAGCCGTGAACTACCGCACTGTACTGTGTCTGCTGCTAATATATAGACTGGTTGATAAAGAGATAGTATACTCGTAACTAGTATGTATGTATAAAGAAAGAAAAAAAAACCACGGTTAGGTGGTATATACAATTATGGACGGGCTGCCGAGTGCCGACACAGAGGTAGCCACAGCCGTGAACTACCGCACTGTACTGTGTCTGCTGCTAATATATAGACTGGTTGATAAAGAGATAGTATACTCGTAACTAGTATGTATGTATAAAGAAAGAAAAAAAAACCACGGTTAGGTGGTATATACAATTATGGACGGGCTGCCGAGTGCCGACACAGAGGTAGCCACAGCCGTGAACTACCGCACTGTACTGTGTCTGCTGCTAATATAGACTGGTTGATAAAGAGATAGTATACTCGTAACTAGTATGTATGTATAAAGAAAGAAAAAAAAACCACGGTTAGGTGGTATATACAATTATGGACGGGCTGCCGAGTGCCGACACAGAGGTAGCCACAGCCGTGAACTACCGCACTGTACTGTGTCTGCTGCTAATATAGACTGGTTGATAAAGAGATAGTATACTCGTAACTAGTATGACTATAAAGAAAGAAAAAAAAACCACGGTTAGGTGGTATATACAATTATGGACGGGCTGCCGAGTGCCGACACAGAGGTAGCCACAGCCGTGAACTACCGCACTGTACTGTGTCTGCTGCTAATATATAGACTGGTTGATAAAGAGATAGTATACTCGTAACTAGTATGTATGTATAAAGAAAGAAAAAAAAACCACGGTTAGGTGGTATATACAATTATGGACGGGCTGCCGAGTGCCGACACAGAGGTAGCCACAGCCGTGAACTACCGCACTGTACTGTGTCTGCTGCTAATATAGACTGGTTGATAAAGAGATAGTATACTCGTAACTAGTATGTATGTATAAAGAAAGAAAAAAAAACCACGGTTAGGTGGTATATACAATTATGGACGGGCTGCCGAGTGCCGACACAGAGGTAGCCACAGCCGTGAACTACCGCACTGTACTGTGTCTGCTGCTAATATATAGACTGGTTGATAAAGAGATAGTATACTCGTAACTAGTATGTATGTATAAAGAAAGAAAAAAAAACCACGGTTAGGTGGTATATACAATTATGGACGGGCTGCCGAGTGCCGACACAGAGGTAGCCACAGCCGTGAACTACCGCACTGTACTGTGTCTGCTGCTAATATATAGACTGGTTGATAAAGAGATAGTATACTCGTAACTAGTATGTATGTATAAAGAAAGAAAGAAAAACCACGGTTAGGTGGTATATACAATTATGGACGGGCTGCCGAGTGCCGACACAGAGGTAGCCACAGCCGTGAACTACCGCACTGTACTGTGTCTGCTGCTAATATAGACTGGTTGATAAAGAGATAGTATACTCGTAACTAGTATGTATGTATAAAGAAAGAAAAAAAAACCACGGTTAGGTGGTATATACAATTATGGACGGGCTGCCGAGTGCCGACACAGAGGTAGCCACAGCCGTGAACTACCGCACTGTACTGTGTCTGCTGCTAATATAGACTGGTTGATAAAGAGATAGTATACTCGTAACTAGTATGTATGTATAAAGAAAGAAAAAAAAACCACGGTTAGGTGGTATATACAATTATGGACGGGCTGCCGAGTGCCGACACAGAGGTAGCCACAGCCGTGAACTACCGCACTGTACTGTGTCTGCTGCTAATATAGACTGGGTGATAAAGAGATAGTATACTCGTAACTAGTATGACTATAAAGAAAGAAAAAAAAACCACGGTTAGGTGGTATATACAATTATGGACGGGCTGCCGAGTGCCGACACAGAGGTAGCCACAGCCGTGAACTACCGCACTGTACTGTGTCTGCTGCTAATATAGACTGGTTGATAAAGAGATAGTATACTACTAATATTATATATACTGGTGGTCAGGTCACTGGTCACTAGTCACACTGGCAGTGGCACTCCTGCAGCAAAAGTGTGCACTGTTTAATTTTAATATAATATTATGTACTCCTGGCTCCTGCTATAACCTATAACTGGCACTGCAGTGCTCCCCAGTCTCCCCACAATTATAAGCTGTGTGAGCTGAGCACAGTCAGATATATATATACATTGATGCAGCACACTGGGCTGAGCAGTGCACACAGATATGGTATGTGACTGAGTCACTGTGTGTATCGTTTTTTTCAGGCAGAGAACGGATATATTAAATAAAACAAACAACTGCACTGTCTGGTGGTCACTGTGGTCGTCAGTCACTAAACTCTGCACTCTCTTCTACAGTATCACAGCCTCAGGTCAATCTCTCTCTCTCTCTCTCAACCCTAATCTAAATGGAGAGGACGCCAGCCACGTCCTCTCCCTATCAATCTCAATGCACGTGTGAAAATGGCGGCGACGCGCGGCTCCTTATATAGAATCCGAGTCTCGCGAGAATCCGACAGCGTCATGATGACGTTCGGGCGCGCTCGGGTTAACCGAGCAAGGCGGGAGGATCCGAGTCTGCTCGGACCCGTGAAAAAAACATGAAGTTCGTGCGGGTTCGGATTCAGAGAAACCGAACCCGCTCATCTCTATGTAATACAACATCAATACTTTATTAAAGTAATTAAGAACGATGGAAGTGATTCAGTTCCATTATTTGAGACATGGCATAAATAAAATGATTGAGAAAGATCTTTAGCCTACAGTATTTTATCTGGCAGGGCTCACATCTAACACAACAAAATAGTCATCCAAACTAAGGGGGTAATTCAGACCTGCAGTCAGAATACCTCCCTCTGCGTTTTCCCACACACTCCTTGAAAATGTTCAGTTGCCACCCACAAATGCCTCTTCCTGTCAATCTCCTTGCGATCGCCCATGCGTTCGGAAGTTTCGCACCATCCCGTCGCTGACCGGCGATCCCTGTTGCTGTGGTTCGTCACGCCTGCGCATTGAGGTTCATGCCAGTCCAGATCTGAGGAGCTGTGAGAAAACACAGCCTAGCGATCAGGTCTGAATTACCCCCTAAAACTCCCAAAGGACACAGCACTGATCTGTGCCTCCGATGCAGCACAGATCCTTTTATACATAACCTCCCCATGCTGGTGCTGTCACTCTGACCTGTTGGGAGTGTAAATCTGGGTACACACTTAGCGATATTCGAACGTTTGATTGAACGGCCAATATATCACGAGCTGGTCATTGGCTGTGTACACACAGTATGTCTGTTAATTATATTTCTCTTACTTCCTAGAGCAGGCATTCCCAACCACGGTCCTCAAGGCACACCAACAGTGCAGGTTTTAGTGATATCCAGGCTTCAGCACAGATGGTTAAATCAAAATAACTGAGGTACTAATTAAGTCACCTGTGTTCAGGCCTGGATATCACTAAAACCAGGACTGTTAGTGTGCCTTGAGGACCGAGGTTGGGAAACACTGTCCTAGAGGATGCTGGGGTCCACATTAGTACCATGGGGTGTAGACGGGTCCACTAGGAGCCATTGGCACTTTAAGAGTTTGAGAGTGTGGGCTGGCTCCTCCCTCTATGCCCCTCCTACCAGACTCAGTTTAGAAAATGTGCCTGGAGGAGCTGGTCACAGCTAGGGGAGCTCTACAGAGCTTTTTTAGTAAAAGAGTGGCGGTGGACACCCTGGTGACTCCGTGGGTGTTCCAGTCGGTGTACGTGTTTCTTCCACTTCCACTCATTCCAAGGATTCTCAAACTCATAAAGAGAACAGGAGTTCAGGCAATCCTCATTGCTCCGGACTGGCCAAGAAGGGCTTGGTACGCGGATCTTCTGGATTTACTGCAAGAAGAGCCGAGGCCTCTTCCTCTTCGGGAAGACCTGCTGCAGCAGGGGCCGTACGCCTATCAAGACTTACCGTGACTACATTTGACGGCATGGAGGTTGAACGCATGATACTAGCTCGGAAGGACATTCCGAACAAGGTTATTCCTACCCTGATACAGGCTAGGAAAGGGGTAACGTCTAAACATTACCATCGAATTTGGATAAAATATGTATCTTGGTGTGAGTCCAAGAAATTTCCTGTGGTGGAGTTTCAACTGGGACGGTTTCTCCTCTTCCTACAAGCTGGTGTGGATATGGGCCTGAGGTTGGGATCTGTGAAGTATCCAGATTTCGACCCTATCCATTTTCTTCCAAAAACAATTGGCTGCCCTCCCTGAGGTTCAGACCTTTTTGAAGGGAGTTCTGCACATCCAGCCTCCCTTTGTACCGCCTATGGCACCTTGGGACCTTAACGTGGTGTTGCAGTTCCTCCAATCAGACTGGTTCGAGCTTCTAAATTTCTTACGTGGAAGGCTGTCACGTTGTTGACTTAAGCTTCTGCTAGACGTGTGTCGGAGTTGGGGGGCTTTGTCCTGTAAAAGCCCATACTTGATCTTCCACGAAGATGGAGCTGAGCTCCGGACACGTCAGCAGTTTCTTCCGAAGGTTGTGTCGGCATTTCATATCAACCAACCTATTGTGGTGCCAGTGACTACTGACTTCTCAATTTCATCAAAGTCCTTGGATGTTGGAAGGGCTCTTAAAATCTATGTGAAGAGGAATGCTTGTCACAGGAAATCGGACTGTTTGTCCTGTATGATCCCAAGAAAATTGGGTGTCCTGCTTCTAAGCAGACTATCTCTCGCTGGATCAGGTTCACTATCCAGCATGCGGATTCTACGGCAGGTTTGCCGTGTCCTACGTCTCTTAAGGCCTACTCTACTCGTAAGGTGGGGTCTTCCTGGGCGGCTGCCCGGTGTGTCTTGGCGTTACAACTTTGCCCCCGGGGTGTCTTGGCGTTACAACTTTGCCGAGCTGCAACTTGGTCTGGGTTGAACATGTTTGCAAAGTTCTACAAGTTCGATACTTTTGGCCTCTGATGATCTGAAGTTCAGTTACTCAGTTCTGCTTGAGCCTCCGCGCTCTCCCTCCCATTCTGGGAGCTTTGGTACATCCCCATGGTAATAATGTGGACCCCAGCATCCTCTAGGATGTAAGAGAGAATAGGATTTTGGTTACGTACCGGTAAATCCTTTTCTCGTAGTCCATAGAGGATGCTGGGCGCCCGTCCAGCGCTTCGTTTTCCTGCAATTGTTATCTGGTTCAGTACAACTTTGTTTTTAGTTAAGTACTGCATTGTTACTTGTTTTCAGCGGTTGCTGAGTTTTTAAGCTAAGTTAGCTTGATGTGCCTTGTATGTGTGAGCTGGTATGAATCTCACCACTATTTGTGTTAAATCCTTCTCTCGAAGATGTCTGTCTCCTTGGGCACAGTTTCTAGACTGAGTCTGGTAGGAGGGGCATAGAGGGAGGAGCCAGCCCACACTCAAACTCTTAAAGTCCCAATGGCTCCTGGTGGACCCGTCTATACCCCATGGTACTAATGTGGACCCCAGCATCCTCTACGGACTACGAGAAAAGGATTTACCGGTAGGTAACTACCATCCTATTTTAATTACCTACCGGTATATCCTTTTCTCGTAGTCCATAGAAGATACTGGACACCCGCCCAGTGCTTCGTTCTTCCTGCACTGTTACTTGGTTAAGTAATGTTGGTTCAGGCGATGCTGTTTCAAGTTTGATTAGCATGGCTTTCCTCTTGTTGTGTGTGTGTGCTGGTTCGGAATCTCACCACTATCCTTATCTATCCTTCTCTTAAAGTATGTCCTTCTCCTCGGGTCTGGTAGTCATAGAGGGAGGAGCCATAAGAGGGGCATAGAGGGAGGAGCCAGCCCTCACTATCAAATTCTTAAAGTGCCTATGGCTCCTAGTGGAGCCGTCTATACCCCATGGTACTAAATGGACCCCAGTATCCACTACGGACTACGAGAAAAGGATTTACCAGTAGGTAATTAAAATCCTTTTTTTTTTTTTTTTTTAACAGACATATTGCATTGGCTGAGGCAGCGTCCACCCGGCTCCAGCAAGCGAGGTCCCGCTTGCTGGAGCCGGGTGGACGCTGCCGTGAGGTCTGGCAGCGGTGCCCCATCCTCCTGCTAAGCTGTGCTGTAGCTGCTTGGTTCCTGCTCTCCCCCGTCTCCTCCTCTCAGCTCCCTCATCTCAATCCAACTTTTTTTTAAATTGGATTGAGATGGTCGTTAGGCCGTTCACTGAATAGGTCCTGTCGAATCCATCCGACAATTTCATGTCGGAATGGATCCGAGTTTAATTGAATATACCCCCTAGGGCCCTTTGACATAGAGTCAGCCTGCAAACCTAACATATTTAACATACAGCGGGCGGAGCTTAGCCGGTCATCTCAGCATTTACAGCACTGAGCAGGGCCGCATCAGAGGCGGGACAGGCAGAGAAAGAGGCGGATTATTGCCCTCAGCACCAGCATTTTGACAGCATCAATCCGGGGAAGCATAGAGGTGCGCCCTGAAAAAGATTGGCATTATTCTTTAAATTCCGTGATGAAGCACGGGTATTCAGCTAGTAGGACATAAAACGTAGCAATCATCAATCAGTGATCAAAAAGTCAGAGCTGTTTGGAAATATGCAGGAGGAAGAGTAGTAGCAGGAGGCATTGATGGTAAAGCACTGTTAATGTATTTTTTTTTTTTTTTTAAATAATGTTTATTGCTTTTTCATAAATGAGGTAACAAACATTTGCAAAAGACAGTATATGGACCAACATGGTCAAGTACAATTAGCAGCGTTTGGGTCAAATAATAAAGTCATAAACGAAACATACAATTGTATTGTGAGATACCCAGTGAAATATAAAGTAGGCTGCAAGTCCATACACTTCTAAAACAGACATCTAAAATCAACATAACAGGGTATAAAGTCAGAAAAAGAGAAGGAATGGGGAAAAAGGTGTGGGGGGGATGAGGGAAGGGCGGTCAACCGAGCAATCTCATGACATACAGGAGCCAGTACCATTTAGAATCAACATTCTATGGAAGTATTCCTAAGGAAGAAGGTCATAAATTGATAAACCGTACATAAGAGATTGGCAGGAATCTCACAGAATGAAACTAGCAGAAGGAGACATTACTAGGTAGTAATATGTTAATTACAAGTTAAGCAGCATTTTCCTATGTAAATACCAGTCTGTGGAATCAAATCGGGCAAAAATCTGGCCTTGAGATACATGTGGAAGAGTACTAATATAAGGGTTCAATTTTTTGTAAAATTTTGCTACGCCACCTTCCGAATCAGCCATGGTAGAAAAGCGATCTATAAACAGAATCTTAAGAAGCGTGGCATGTACTGCTGATAGGGGTGTAGTATGGTATGTCGGCGGCCGGGCTCCCGGCGACCAGCATACCGGCGCCGGGAGCCCGACCGCCGGCATACCGACAGCGTGGCGAGCACAAAATCTGTCGGTATGCCGGCTGTCGGGTTTCTGGCGCCGGTATACTGTGCGCCGGGATCCCGACAGTCGGCAACCTGAAGACCACCCGCTGATAGAGTTGGAGCGTGTTTAGAATGATATTTCTGGAGAATAATCTTTTTTGCAATGGTAAGAGTCAGGAATGGGTAGAGGTGCGAATGGGATATGCCCAAGTTCCAACTGTTAATGTATTTTATTTTAATAGGAGTTTGGGGGGCCCATGTGCTTTGGTAGTTACCCACTTTACCACAACATCAACCCTGATATGAAGATTATTTTATTTGCCATCTTTGTAATGTTGGATCCTGATTGTTTAAACTATAGATTATGTGGCATTTGCCCAGTATATCTGAATGAATGCACTGAGCTATCTACATTAATATTTAATATCCGTTTTAATGTTTAGACATATTCAATAGCAGAGCTATGAGCGATGGAACCAATTAGTGCACCCAATGTAGTAAATATTTATAATGTAATACTGCAGTCGTAAGTAGACAGTGTGGTAATAAATAGGAGTCTGCTTATTTACTGCAGAGAATGAGATTATGTCAGCTCTCAGTCCATCTGGTATTATCACTATAATGTAGTGAGACGGAATTATTTAAATGAGATAAAGGATTGACGGCACATTGAGAGCAACATTCTCTGCTTTGTAGTAAAGTGTCCAGACCCCTTTATCGCCCCGTCATGCACTTATAATAGAAGGCACTTTCTCTCTTCCATTTGTGCTACTATGGGGAAATGCATTTCTAGTTGTCCTGTGACAGGTAATAAAACTCCAGAGCTGCAACTAGAGGGGGGGTTAGGGGGGCACGCGACCTGGGCGCGGAAAAGGAGAGGGCGCCGGCGCGAGGCAGTAAGCGGGAACTACCACTCGTAGTGCAGGACGGTGCAGGGTTGAAGAGGCGCCGTCCCACTCAGCTGCGCTAGGACGCTTTCCGGCGTAGAGGCTAGAGCAGCTTCACGGAAAGTAACAAAGCCGTCGCCTCTGCCAGCGCTGTGTGTGTGACTGACAGCACGCTTCGGAAATGGAGAGGAGGGGGCCCTGACGGACACAGCAGATCAGCACTAAAAGTAGGTAGGGAGAGGCGGGCAGCTATATATGTACAATATGTGTGTGTGCAGTGTACTTTAACCTAATGTGTGTGAGCAGTGCAGTGTAACCCTGTGTGTGTGTGTGTGTGTGTTGAAGCAGTGCAGTGTAACCCTGTGTGTATGTGTGCTTGAACAGTTCAGTGTAACTCTGTGTGTATGTGTGTTGGAGCAGTGCAGTGTAACCCTGTGTGTGTATGTGTGTTGGAGCAGTGCAGTGTAACCCTATGTGTGTGTGCATGTGTTGGAGCAGTGCAGTGTAACCCTGTGTGTGTATGTTGAAGCAGTGCAGTGTAACCCTGTGTGTATGTGTGTTGGAGCAGTGAAGCGTAACCCTGTGTGTGAGTGTGTGTGCTGGAGCAGTTCAGTGTAACCCTGTGTGTATGTGTGTTGGAGCAGTGCAGTGTAATCCTGTGTGTGTATGTGTGTTGGAGCAGTGCAGTGTAACCCTGTATGTATGTGTGTATGTGTGTGTGTGTGTGTGTGTGTGTGTTGCAGCAGTGCAGTGTACTGTGTATTATTGATGGTGTGTACATGTATGGGAGGATGTATTTCTGTATAACGGGGCGGTGGGGGGTGGCACCAAATGACGGTCTTGCCCCGGGTGACAGAGACCCTAGTTTCGGCCCTGAAAACTCAAACACACAAAAATAAAATGTAATAAAGAAAACTAGGTGTAGATTTATTTTATTATATTTTACAAAGACCTGTAGTAGATCTACAGGGCTACACCGACATAGGTGCCGCCACACAGTGCGCAAAACCTGAGTGGGCATCACGGTTGTAGATGCTTGACTGACTGTCTACCCTGCTGCCAACCGGTCTTCCAGACCTTTTCTCGCATTTATCCTGGTTATTTAGAACTTTAATGCAGGCCTCCTTTTTATCACTCCATGTTATAACTACACATTCGCCAAATACCTGATATTGGGCCTAATTCAGGTTGGATCGCAAATCGCGATCCAACTGGAATTTTTGCGGTCGGCCCGTACTGAGCATGCACTTTCTGCAGGGGACTCCAGAAAATGTGATCGCCTCTGTCTGTCAATTAGGCAAAGGCGGTCGCGGGGCAGGCAACGCTCCGTTTCCAGGGAGGAGACGGAGCGTTGCAGGGGCGGTGCGTCGTGAACGGGGGGGCAGAGGCGTACAAATGGGGGGGGGGGGGGGTGTCGGGGGCATGATTGCGGCAGCTACGTGACGTCATTTCTGCTTGTTCAGGGGCCGGTCAGCATGCTGGTCGGCCCCCAGCATGTGATCCAGAGGATAACAAATTCTGCTGATTAGCTGAATTTGCTGTCCTTGCTGAATGAGGCCCATTATCTTTCACAAAGATTTAATAAAATGTATTAATTCTATTATATTTTACTTCGTTAATCACCACTTTTACAGCCTGTATTTTAACCTGGGGTTACATTGTGTTTGTTTTTTTCTGCAGAAAGGTAAATTAATAGCGTGATAATTAGAGTACTGTGGTGAGAAAGAGTTGAATTAGCCTGGGAGCTGAAGGACACTGGGCCTAATTCAGATGTGGTTGTTCTTGCTTCTGCTGTTGCTATCTTTTGCTTTACGCAACTGCGATTATTTGCTGATATGGGGGGTAATTCCAAGTTGATCGCAGCAGGAAATTTTTTAGCAGTTGGGCAAAACCATGGCCCTCATTCCGAGTTGTTCGCTCGCAAGCTGCTTTTAGCAGCGTTGCACACGCTAAGCCGCCGCCTACTGGGAGTGAATCTTAGCATAGTAAAATTGCGAACGAAAGATTCTCAAAATTGCGATTACACACCTCTTAGCAGTTTCTGAGTAGCTTCAAACTTACTCAGCATCTGCGATCAGTTCAGTGCTTGTCGTTCCTGGTTTGACGTCATAAACACACCCAGCGTTCGCCCAGACACTCCTCCGTTTCTTCAGCCACTCCCGCGTTTTTCCCAGAAACGGTAGCGTTTTTTTCGCACACACCCATAAAACGGCCTGTTTCCGCCCAGAAACACCCACTTCCTGTCAATCACATTACGATCACCAGTACGAAGAAAAAACCATGAGTAAAATTCCTAACTGCATAGCAAATTTACTTGGCGCAGTCGCACTGCGGACATTGCGCATGCGCATTCGCGACTAATCGCTCCGTTGCGAGAAAAAAATAACGAGCGAACAACTCGGAATGACCCCCCATGTGCACTGCAGGGGAGGCAGATATAACATGTGCAGAAAGAGATAGATTTGGGTGTGGTGTGTTCAATCTGCAATATAAATTGCAGTTTAAAAATAAAGCAGCCAGTATTTACCCTGCACAGAAACAAAATAACCCACCCAAATCTAACTCTCTCTGCACATGTTATATTTGCCTCCCCTGCAGTGCACATGGTTTTGCCCAACTGCTAAAAAATTTCCTGCTGCGATCAACTTGGAATTACCCCCATGGGCAGAAGCTAACCTGAGTATAGCGACGTCTACTGCTGTCACATCATTTTTGTCAGACGGCATATAACTGCTGATACATCGATATCATTGTCGCAAATCAGGTCATGTAGCAGATTCTGAGTAGCTCTGAAGACGCACAGGTGGAGCTGTTTTCCTGGGACACAGGAGGCTCTCCTGTAGCAAGTAAGTTGGCAACTGCTAATTTATATACACCCAGAAAAGGCTGTCTCAAAGGCCATGACACACCTGCGTTTACCCGACCACACCCTATTACTAGAGATGAGCGCCTGAAATTTTTCGGGTTTTGTGTTTTGGTTTTGGGTTCGGTTCCGCGGCCGTGTTTTGGGTTCGAACGCGTTTTGGCAAAACCTCACCGAATTATTTTTGTCGGATTCGGGTGTGTTTTGGATTCGGGTGTTTTTTTCCAAAAACACTAAAAAACAGCTTAAATCATAGAATTTGGGGGTCATTTTGATCCCAAAGTATTATTAACCTCAAAAACCATAATTTACACTCATTTTCAGTCTATTCTGAATACCTCACACCTCACAATATTATTTTTAGTCCTAAAATTTGCACCGAGGTCGCTGTGTGAGTAAGATAAGCGACCCTAGTGGCCGACACAAACACCGGGCCCATCTAGGAGTGGCACTGCAGTGTCACGCAGGATGTCCCTTCCAAAAAACCCTCCCCAAACAGCACATGACGCAAAGAAAAAAAGAGGCGCAATGAGGTAGCTGTGTGAGTAAGATTAGCGACCCTAGTGGCCGACACAAACACCGGGCCCATCTAGGAGTGGCACTGCAGTGTCACGCAGGATGGCCCTTCCAAAAAACCCTCCCCAAACAGCACATGACGCAAAGAAAAAAAGAGGCGCAATGAGGTAGCTGACTGTGTGAGTAAGATTAGCGACCCTAGTGGCCGACACAAACACCGGGCCCATCTAGGAGTGGCACTGCAGTGTCACGCAGGATGGCCCTTCCAAAAAACCCTCCCCAAACAGCACATGACGCAAAGAAAAAAAGAGGCGCAATGAGGTAGCTGACTGTGTGAGTAAGATTAGCGACCCTAGTGGCCGACACAAACACCGGGCCCATCTAGGAGTGGCACTGCAGTGTCACGCAGGATGTCCCTTCCAAAAAACCCTCCCCAAACAGCACATGACGCAAAGAAAAAAAGAGGCGCAATGAGGTAGCTGTGTGAGTAAGATTAGCGACCCTAGTGGCCGACACAAACACCGGGCCCATCTAGGAGTGGCACTGCAGTGTCACGCAGGATGGCCCTTCCAAAAAACCCTCCCCAAACAGCACATGACGCAAAGAAAAAAAGAGGCGCAATGAGGTAGCTGACTGTGTGAGTAAGATTAGCGACCCTAGTGGCCGACACAAACACCGGGCCCATCTAGGAGTGGCACTGCAGTGTCACGCAGGATGTCCCTTCCAAAAAACCCTCCCCAAACAGCACATGACGCAAAGAAAAAAAGAGGCGCAATGAGGTAGCTGACTGTGTGAGTAAGATTAGCGACCCTAGTGGCCGACACAAACACCGGGCCCATTTAGGAGTGGCACTGCAGTGTCACGCAGGATGTCCCTTCCAAAAAACCCTCCCCAATCAGCACATGATGCAAAGAAAAAGAAAAGAAAAAAGAGGTGCAAGATGGAATTATCCTTGGGCCCTCCCACCCACCCTTATGTTGTATAAACAAAACAGGACATGCACACTTTAACCAACCCATTTCAGTGACAGGGTCTGCCACACGACTGTGACTGATATGACGGGTTGGTTTGGACCCCCCCCAAAAAAGAAGCAATTAATCTCTCCTTGCACAAACTGGCTCTACAGAGGCAAGATGTCCACCTCATCTTCACCCTCCGATATATCACCGTGTACATCCCCCTCCTCACAGATTATCAATTCGTCCCCACTGGAATCCACCATCTCAGCTCCCTGTGTACTTTGTGGAGGCAATTGCTGCTGGTCAATGTCTCCGCGGAGGAATTGATTATAATTCATTTTAATGAACATCATCTTCTCCACATTTTCTGGATGTAACCTCGTACGCCGATTGCTGACAAGGTGAGCGGCGGCACTAAACACTCTTTCGGAGTACACACTTGTGGGAGGGCAACTTAGGTAGAATAAAGCCAGTTTGTGCAAGGGCCTCCAAATTGCCTCTTTTTCCTGCCAGTATAAGTACGGACTGTGTGACGTGCCTACTTGGATGCGGTCACTCATATAATCCTCCACCATTCTATCAATGTTGAGAGAATCATATGCAGTGACAGTAGACGACATGTCCGTAATCGTTGTCAGGTCCTTCAGTCCGGACCAGATGTCAGCATCAGCAGTCGCTCCAGACTGCCCTGCATCACCGCCAGCGGATGGGCTCGGAATTCTGAGCCTTTTCCTCGCACCCCCAGTTGCGGGAGAATGTGAAGGAGGAGATGTTGACAGGTCGCGTTCCGCTTGACTTGACAATTTTGTCACCAGCAGGTCTTTCAACCCCAGCAGACCTGTGTCTGCCGGAAAGAGAGATCCAAGGTAGGCTTTAAATCTAGGATCGAGCACGGTGGCCAAAATGTAGTGCTCTGATTTCAACAGATTGACCACCCGTGAATCCTTGTTAAGCGAATTAAGGGCTGCATCCACAAGTCCCACATGCCTAGCGGAATCGATCCCTTTTAGCTTCTTCTTCAATGCCTCCAGCTTCTTCTGCAAAAGCCTGATGAGGGGAATGACCTGACTCAGGCTGGCAGTGTCTGAACTGACTTCACGTGTGGCAAGTTCAAAGGGCATCAGAACCTTGCACAACGTTGAAATCATTCTCCACTGCACTTGAGACAGGTGCATTCCATCTCCTATATCGTGCTCAATTGTATAGGCTTGAATGGCCTTTTGCTGCTCCTCCAACCTCTGAAGCATATAGAGGGTTGAATTCCACCTCGTTACCACTTCTTGCTTCAGATGATGGCAGGGCAGGTTCAGTAGTTTTTGGTGGTGCTCCAGTCTTCTGTACGTGGTGCCTGTATGCCGAAAGTGTCCCGCAATTTTTCTGGCCACCGACAGCATCTCTTGCACGCCCCTGTCGTTTTTTAAAAAATTCTGCACCACCAAATTCAAGGTATGTGCAAAACATGGGACGTGCTGGAATTTGCCCATATTTAATGCACACACAATATTGCTGGCGTTGTCCGATGCCACAAATCCACAGGAGAGTCCAATTGGGGTAAGCCATTCCGCGATGATCTTCCTCAGTTGCCGTAAGAGGTTTTCAGCTGTGTGCGTATTCTGGAAAGCGGTGATACAAAGCGTAGCCTGCCTAGGAAAGAGTTGGCGTTTGCGAGATGCTGCTACTGGTGCCGCCGCTGCTGTTCTTGCGGCGGGAGTCCATACATCTACCCAGTGGGCTGTCACAGTCATATAGTCCTGACCCTGCCCTGCTCCACTTGTCCACATGTCCGTGGTTAAGTGGACATTGGGTACAACTGCATTTTTTAGGAGACTGGTGAGTCTTTTTCTGACGTCCGTGTACATTCTCGGTATCGCCTGCCTAGAGAAGTGGAACCTAGATGGTATTTGGTAACGGGGGCACACTGCCTCAATAAATTGTCTAGTTCCCTGTGAACTAACGGCGGATACCGGACGCACGTCTAACACCAACATAGTTGTCAAGGACTCAGTTATCCGCTTTGCAGTAGGATGACTGCTGTGATATTTCATCTTCCTCGCAAAGGACTGTTGAACAGTCAATTGCTTACTGGAAGTAGTACAAGTGGGCTTACGACTTCCCCTCTGGGATGACCATCGACTCCCAGCGGCAACAACAGCAGCGCCAGCAGCAGTAGGCGTTACACGCAAGGATGCATCGGAGGAATCCCAGGCAGGAGAGGACTCGTCAGACTTGCCAGTGACATGGCCTGCAGGACTATTGGCATTCCTGGGGAAGGAGGAAATTGACACTGAGGGAGTTGGTGGGGTGGTTTGCGTGAGCTTGGTTACAAGAGGAAGGGATTTACTGGTCAGTGGACTGCTTCCGCTGTCACCCAAAGTTTTTGAACTTGTCACTGACTTATTATGAATGCGCTGCAGGTGACGTATAAGGGAGGATGTTCCGAGGTGGTTAACGTCCTTACCCCTACTTATTACAGCTTGACAAAGGGAACACACGGCTTGACACCTGTTGTCCGCATTTCTGGTGAAATACCTCCACACCGAAGAGCTGATTTTTTTGGTATTTTCACCTGGCATGTCAACGGCCATATTCCTCCCACGGACAACAGGTGTCTCCCCGGGTGCCTGACTTAAACAAACCACCTCACCATCAGAATCCTCCTGGTCAATTTCCTCCCCAGCGCCAGCAACACCCATATCCTCCTCATCCTGGTGTACTTCAACACTGACATCTTCAATCTGACTATCAGGAACTGGACTGCGGGTGCTCCTTCCAGCACTTGCAGGGGGCGTGCAAATGGTGGAAGGCGCATGCTCTTCACGTCCAGTGTTGGGAAGGTCAGGCATCGCAACCGACACAATTGGACTCTCCTTGTGGATTTGGGATTTCAAAGAACGCACAGTTCTTTGCGGTGCTTTTGCCAGCTTGAGTCTTTTCAGTTTTCTAGCGAGCGGCTGAGTGCTTCCATCCTCATGTGAAGCTGAACCACTAGCCATGAACATAGGCCAGGGCCTCAGCCGTTCCTTGCCACTCCGTGTGGTAAATGGCATATTGGCAAGTTTACGCTTCTCCTCCGACAATTTTATTTTAGGTTTTGGAGTCCTTTTTTTACTGATATTTGGTGTTTTGGTTTTGACATGCTCTGTACTATGCCATTGGGCATCGGCCTTGGCAGACGACGTTGCTGGCATTTCATCGTCTCGGCCATGACTAGTGGCAGCAGCTTCAGCACGAGGTGGAAGTGGATCTTGATCTTTCCCTAATTTTGGAACCTCAACATTTTTGTTCTCCATATTTTAATAGGCACAACTAAAAGGCACCTCAGGTAAACAATGCAGATGGATGGATTGGATACTAGTATACAATTATGGACGGGCTGCCGAGTGCCGACACAGAGGTAGCCACAGCCGTGAACTACCGCACTGTACTGTGTCTGCTGCTAATATATAGACTGGTTGATAAAGAGATAGTATACTCGTAACTAGTATGTATGTATAAAGAAAGAAAAAAAAACCACGGTTAGGTCACTGGTATATACAATTATGGACGGGCTGCCGAGTGCCGACACAGAGGTAGCCACAGCCGTGAACTACCGCACTGTACTGTGTCTGCTGCTAATATATAGACTGGTTGATAAAGAGATAGTATACTCGTAACTAGTATGTATGTATAAAGAAAGAAAAAAAAACCACGGTTAGGTGGTATATACAATTATGGACGGGCTGCCGAGTGCCGACACAGAGGTAGCCACAGCCGTGAACTACCGCACTGTACTGTGTCTGCTGCTAATATATAGACTGGTTGATAAAGAGATAGTATACTCGTAACTAGTATGTATGTATAAAGAAAGAAAAAAAAACCACGGTTAGGTCACTGGTATATACAATTATGGACGGGCTGCCGAGTGCCGACACAGAGGTAGCCACAGCCGTGAACTACCGCACTGTACTGTGTCTGCTGCTAATATATAGTCTGGTTGATAAAGAGATAGTATACTCGTAACTAGTATGTATGTATAAAGAAAGAAAAAAAAACCACGGTTAGGTCACTGGTATATACAATTATGGACGGGCTGCCGAGTGCCGACACAGAGGTAGCCACAGCCGTGAACTACCGCACTGTACTGTGTCTGCTGCTAATATATAGACTGGTTGATAAAGAGATAGTATACTCGTAACTAGTATGTATGTATAAAGAAAGAAAAAAAAAAAACCCACGGTTAGGTCACTGGTATATACAATTATGGACGGGCTGCGGAGTGCCGACACAGAGGTAGCCACAGCCGTGAACTACCGCACTGTACTGTGTCTGCTGCTAATATATAGACTGGTTGATAAAGAGATAGTATACTCGTAACTAGTATGTATGTATAAAGAAAGAAAAAAAAACCACGGTTAGGTGGTATATACAATTATGGACGGGCTGCCGAGTGCCGACACAGAGGTAGCCACAGCCGTGAACTACCGCACTGTACTGTGTCTGCTGCTAATATATAGACTGGTTGATAAAGAGATAGTATACTCGTAACTAGTATGTATGTATAAAGAAAGAAAAAAAAACCACGGTTAGGTCACTGGTATATACAATTATGGACGGGCTGCCGAGTGCCGACACAGAGGTAGCCACAGCCGTGAACTACCGCACTGTACTGTGTCTGCTGCTAATATATAGACTGGTTGATAAAGAGATAGTATACTCGTAACTAGTATGTATGTATAAAGAAAGAAAAAAAAACCACGGTTAGGTCACTGGTATATACAATTATGGACGGGCTGCGGAGTGCCGACACAGAGGTAGCCACAGCCGTGAACTACCGCACTGTACTGTGTCTGCTGCTAATATATAGACTGGTTGATAAAGAGATAGTATACTCGTAACTAGTATGTATGTATAAAGAAAGAAAAAAAAAACACGGTTAGGTGGTATATACAATTATGGACGGGCTGCCGAGTGCCGACACAGAGGTAGCCACAGCCGTGAACTACCGCACTGTACTGTGTCTGCTGCTAATATATAGACTGGTTGATAAAGAGATAGTATACTCGTAACTAGTATGTATGTATAAAGAAAGAAAAAAAAAACACGGTTAGGTCACTGGTATATACAATTATGGACGGGCTGCCGAGTGCCGACACAGAGGTAGCCACAGCCGTGAACTACCGCACTGTACACTGGTTGATAAAGAGATAGTAGTATACTCGTAACAACTAGTATGACGACGGTATAAAGAATGAAAAAAAAACCACGGTTAGGTGGTATATAATACAATTATGGTTGGACGGACTGCCTGCCGAGTGCCGACACAGAGGTAGCCACAGCCGTGAACTACCGCACTGTACACTGGTTGATAAAGAGATAGTAGTATACTCGTAACAACTAGTATGACGACGGTATAAAGAATGAAAAAAAAACCACGGTTAGGTGGTATATAATACAATTATGGTTGGACGGACTGCCTGCCGAGTGCCGACACAGAGGTAGCCACAGCCGTGAACTACCGCACTGTACACTGGTTGATAAAGAGATAGTAGTATACTCGTAACAACTAGTATGACGACGGTATAAAGAACGAAAAAAAAACCACGGTTAGGTGGTATATATTATAATACAATTATGGATGGACGGACTGCCTGCCGAGTTCCGACACAGAGGTAGCCACAGCCGTGAACTACCGCACTGTACACTGGTTGATAAAGAGATAGTAGTATACTCGTAACAACTAGTATGACTATGACGACGGTATAAAGAAAGAAAAAAAAAACCACGGTTAGGTGGTATATAATACAATTATGGATGGACGGACTGCCTGCCGAGTGCCGACACAGAGGTAGCCACAGCCGTGAACTACCGCACTGTACTGTGTCTGCTGCTAATATAGACTGGTTGATAAAGAGATAGTATACAATACTACTAATATACTGGTGGTCAGGCACTGGTCACCACTAGTCACACTGGCAGTGGCACTCCTGCAGCAAAAGTGTGCACTGTTTAATTTTAATATAATATTATTTATCATGTACTCCTGGCTCCTGCTATAACAACCTGCAGTGCTCCCCAGTCTCCCCCACAATTATAAGCTTTATATACAATACATTGATGTGCAGCACACTGGGCTGAGCAGTGCACACAGACTGAGTCACTGTGTGACTGTGTATCGTTTTTTTCAGGCAGAGAACGGATATATTAAATAAAACAAACAACTGCACTGTCTCTGGTGGTCACTGGTCACTGTGGTCGTCAGTCACTAAACTCTGTCTGCACTCTGCACTCTCTTCTAATCTACAGTATCACAGCAATCTCTCTCTCTCTCTTCTAAATCTAATCTAAATGGAGAGGACGCCAGCCACGTCCTCTCCCTATCAATCTCAATGCACGTGTGAAAATGGCGGCGACGCGCGGCTCCTTATATAGAATCCGAGTCTCGCGAGAATCCGACAGCGTCATGATGACGTTCGGGCGCGCTCGGGTTAACCGAGCAAGGCGGGAAGATCCGAGTCGCTCGGACCCGTGAAAAAAAAAGTGAAGTTCGTGCGGGTTCGGATTCAAAGAAACCGAACCCGCTCATCTCTACCTATTACCACCTCCAAACATTGGCCTTCATTCCGAGTTGTTCGCTCGCTAGCTGCTTTTAGCAGCATTGCACACGCTAAGCTGCCGCCCTCTAGGAGTGTATCTTAGCTTAGCAGAATTGCGAACGAAAGATTCGCAGAATAGCGAAAATAATTTTTTTAGCAGTTTCTGAGTAGCTCCAGACAACCTCACAAATAGTGATCAGTTCAGTAAGTTTCGTTCCTGGTTTGACGTCACACACATGCCCAGCGTCATGCCAGCCACTCCCCCGTTTCTCCAGACACTATCGCGTTTTTCCCTGGCACGCCTGCGTTTTTTCGCACACTCCCAGAAAACGGCCAGTTTCCGCCCAGAAACACCCACTTTCTGTTAATCACACAACGATCACTTCAACGAGGAAAATTCTTCGTTCGGCCGTGAGTAAATCTACTAAGTTTTGTGTTAAAATACTAACCGCATGCGCACTGCTAACCATGCGCATTCGCATTTTTGCCTTAATCGGCAACGAGCGAACAACTCGGAATGACCCCCATTGTCTTCCTTTCACTCACTTTGCAACTATTTCCTCATTGCGCAATTGCATGTCACTTGTGTTTGCACCCTGCGGCTCAGGTGCATGCGCAGTAAGAAAACAACAGCCGATATGCGTATAATAGCTGCTTTGAAACCACACCTGAATTAGGCCATCTGTAACAGTGGTGCAGATTTTTTTCTTTTTTTTGTGCTTGGAAAAATACATACACATGTATAGAATTTGTCATCCAAAAATAGCTGCTATTATTAGTTATTTATTTATAATGGTAATGTTTATGTAATTTCAAAACCCATATACCCCTTTCACATTGCCAATGCCGGATCCCACCTGGGAATTGGAAACTGGTCCGACTCCTTACCTGGTGGGACCCAGCATTGGACAATAACTGCTGGCTTCCCATTGCCATAGCAGCAGGAAATTTTTTAGCAGTTGGGCAAAACCATGGAGGTCATTCCGAGTTGTTCGCTCGCAAGCGGATTTTAGCAGATTTGCTCATGCTAAGCCGCCGCCTACTGGGAGTGAATCTTAGCATCTTAAAATTGCGACCGATGTATTCGCAATATTGCGATTACACACCTCGTAGCAGTTTCTGAGTAGCTCCAGACTTACTCGGCATCTGCGATCAGTTCAGTGCTTGTCGTTCCTGGTTTGACGTCACAAACACACCCAGCGTTCGCCCAGACACTAGGGATGTGCACTTGAAATTTTTCGGGTTTTGTGTTTTGGTTTTGGGTTCGGTTCCGCGGCCGTGTTTTGGGTTCGACCGCGTTTTGGCAAAACCTCACCGAATTTTTTTTGTCGGATTCGGGTGTGTTTTGGATTCGGGTGTTTTTTTCAAAAAACCCTAAAAAACAGCTTAAATCATAGAATTTGGGGGTCATTTTGATCCCAAAGTATTATTAACCTCAAAAACCATAATTTCCACTCATTTTCAGTCTATTCTGAATACCTCACACCTCACAATATTATTTTTAGTCCTAAAATTTGCACCGAGGTCGCTGGATGACTAAGCTAAGCGACCCTAGTGGCCGACACAAACACCTGGCCCATCTAGGAGTGGCACTGCAGTGTCACGCAGGATGGCCCTTCCAAAAAACACTCCCCAAACAGCACATGACGCAAAGAAGAAAAAAAGAGGCGCAATGAGGTAGCTGTGTGAGTAAGATAAGCGACCCTAGTGGCCGACACAAACACCTGGCCCATCTAGGAGTGGCACTGCAGTGTCACGCAGGATGGCCCTTCCAAAAAACACTCCCCAAACAGCACATGACGCAAAGAAGAAAAAAAGAGGCGCAATGAGGTAGCTGTGTGAGTAAGATAAGCGACCCTAGTGGCCGACACAAACACCTGGCCCATCTAGGAGTGGCACTGCAGTGTCACGCAGGATGGCCCTTCCAAAAAACACTCCCCAAACAGCACATGACGCAAAGAAGAAAAAAAGAGGCGCAATGAGGTAGCTGTGTGAGTAAGATAAGCGACCCTAGTGGCCGACACAAACACCTGGCCCATCTAGGAGTGGCACTGCAGTGTCACGCAGGATGGCCCTTCCAAAAAACACTCCCCAAACAGCACATGACGCAAATAAAAATGAAAGAAAAAAGAGGTGCAAGATGGAATTGTCCTTGGGCCCTCCCACCCACCCTTATGTTGTATAAACAGGACATGCACACTTTAACCAACCCATCATTTCAGTGACAGGGTCTGCCACACGACTGTGACTGAAATGACGGGTTGGTTTGGACCCCCACCGAAAAAGAAGCAATTAATCTCTCCTTGCACAAACTGGCTCTACAGAGGCAAGATGTCCACCTCATCATCATCCTCCGATATATCACCGTGTACATCCCGCTCCTCACAGATTATCAATTCGTCCCCACTGGAATCCACCATCTCAGCTCCCTGTGTACTTTGTGGAGGCAATTGCTGCTGGTCAATGTCTCCACGGAGGAATTGATTATAATTCATTTTAATGAACATCATCTTCTCCACATTTTCTGGAAGTAACCTCGTACGCAGATTGCTGACAAGGTGAGCGGCGGCACTAAACACTCTTTCGGATGATAAGGAGATGAAATTAATATATATATATATATATATATAATATCACTAGTACTGCAGCCGGACAGGTATATATATTTATTATGTAATGACTGATGACGGACCTGCTGGACACTGTCAGCTCAGCACCACCGCAGACTGCTACAGTAAGCTACTATAGTAGTATGTATAAAGAAGAAAGAAAAAAAAAAAAACCACGGGTAGGTGGTATACAATTATGGATGGACGAGCGACTGCCGACACAGAGGTAGCTACAGCCGTGGACTACCGTACTGTGTCTGCTGCTAATATAGACTGGATGATAATGAGATGAAATCAATATATATTATATCACACTAGTACTGCAGCCGGACAGGTAGATATATTTATTATGTAATGACTGATGACGGACCTGCTGGACACTGTCAGCTCTGCAGCACCGCAGACTGCTACAGTAAGCTACTATAGTAGTATGTATAAAGAAGAAAGAAAAAAAAAAAAAAACACGGGTAGGTGGTATACAATTATGGATGGACGAGCGACTGCCGACACAGAGGTAGCTACAGCCGTGGACTACCGTACTGTGTCTGCTGCTAATATAGACTGGATGATAATGAGATGAAATCAATATATATTATATCACACTAGTACTGCAGCCGGACAGGTAGATATATTTATTATGTAATGACTGATGACGGACCTGCTGGACACTGTCAGCTCAGCACCACCGCAGACTGCTGCAGTAAGCTACTATAGTAGTATGTATAAAGAAGAAAGAAAAAAAAAAAACCACGGGTAGGTGGTATACAATTATGGATGGACGAGCGACTGCCGACACAGAGGTAGCTACAGCCGTGGACTACCGTACTGTGTCTGCTGCTAATATAGACTGGATGATAATGAGATGAAATCAATATATATATATATAATATCACTAGTACTGCAGCCGGACAGGTATATATATTTATTATGTAATGACTGATGACGGACCTGCTGGACACTGTCAGCTCAGCAGCACCGCAGACTGCTACAGTAAGCTACTATAGTAGTATGTATAAAGAAGAAAGAAAAAAAAAAACCACGGGTAGGTGGTATACAATTATGGATGGACGAGCGACTGCCGACACAGAGGTAGCTACAGCCGTGGACTACCGTACTGTGTCTGCTGCTAATATAGACTGGATGATAATGAGATGAAATCAATATATATTATATCACACTAGTACTGCAGCCGGACAGGTAGATATATTTATTATGTAATGACTGATGACGGACCTGCTGGACACTGTCAGCTCAGCAGCACCGCAGACTGCTACAGTAAGCTACTATAGTAGTATGTATAAAGAAGAAAGAAAAAAAAAAAACCACGGGTAGGTGGTATACAATTATGGATGGACGAGCGACTGCCGACACAGAGGTAGCTACAGCCGTGGACTACCGTACTGTGTCTGCTGCTAATATAGACTGGATGATAATGAGATGAAATCAATATATATTATATCACACTAGTACTGCAGCCGGACAGGTAGATATATTTATTATGTAATGACTGATGACGGACCTGCTGGACACTGTCAGCTCAGCAGCACCGCAGACTGCTACAGTAAGCTACTATAGTAGTATGTATAAAGAAGAAAGAAAAAAAAAACCACGGGTAGGTGGTATACAATTATGGATGGACGAGCGACTGCCGACACAGAGGTAGCTACAGCCGTGGACTACCGTACTGTGTCTGCTGCTAATATAGACTGGATGATAATGAGATGAAATCAATATATATATATATAATATCACTAGTACTGCAGCCGGACAGGTATATATATTTATTATGTAATGACTGATGACGAACCTGCTGGACACAGTCAGCTCAGCAGCACCGCAGACTGCTACAGTAAGCTACTATAGTAGTATGTATAAAGAAGAAAGAAAAAGAAAAAAACCACGGGTAGGTGGTATACAATATTATATATATATTATATACAATTATATATATATATATATTAAACTGGTGTTGACTGGTGGTCAGGTCACTGGTCACACTATCAGCAACTTGCAAGTAGTACTCCTAAGCAGACAATCACAATATATATTATACTGGTGGTCAGTGTGGTCACAATGGCAGTGTGGCACTCTGGCAGCAAAAGTGTGCACTGTACGTTATATGTACTCCTGAGTCCTGCTCTCAGACTCTAACTGCTCCCCACTGTCAGTGTCTCCCCCACAAGTCAGATAATATACAGTCACACTATCTATCACTTCAGCAAGTAACTAGTACTCCTCCTAATGCTCCCCAAAATTACTACTATGTCTCTCTCTACTGTCTCACTCTCTTCTCTATAAACGGAGAGGACGCCAGCCACGTCCTCTCCCTATGAATCTCAATGCACGTGTGAAAATGGCGGCAACGCGCGGCTCCTTATATAGAATCCGAGTCTCGCGATAGAATCCGAGCCTCGCGAGAATCCGACAGCGGGATGATGATGTTCGGGCGCGCTCGGGTTAACCGAGCAAGGCGGGAAGATCCGAGTCGCTCGGCCCCATGTAAAAAAACATGAAGTTCGGGCGGGTTCGGATTCCGAGGAACCGAACCCGCTCATCCCTACCAGACACTCCTCCGTTCCTCCGGCCACTCCTGCGTTTTTTTCCGGAAACGGTAGCGTTTTTTCCCACACGCCCATAAAACGGCCTGTTTCCGCCCAGTAACACCCATTTCCTATCAATCACATTACGATCGCCAGAACGATGAAAATGCCGTGAGTAAAATTCCTAAGTGCATAGCAAATTTACTTGGCGCAGTCGCAGTGCGGACATTGCGCATGCGCATTAAGCGGAAAATCGCTGCGATGCGAAGATTTTTACCGAGCGAACAACTCGGAATGAGGGCCCATGTTCACTGCAGGTGGAGCAGATATAACATGTGCAGAAAGAGTTAGATTTGGGTGGGTTATTTTGTTTCTGTGCAGGGTAAATACTGGCTGCTTTATTTTTACACTGCAATTTAGATTGCAGATTTAACTCACCACACCCAAATCTATCTCTCTCTGCAAATGTTATATCTGCCTCCCCTGCAGTGCACATGGTTTTGCCCAACTGCTAAAAAATTTCCTGCTGCGATCAACTTGGAATTACCCCCTTTGTTAGCAGTTGGGTAAAAGCATGTGCACTGCAGGGGAGGCAGATATAACATGTGCAGAGAGAGATAGATTTGGGTGTGGTGAGTTCAATCTGCAATCTAAATTGGTTGCACACATGGTTGCAGTTTGGGAAAATTCTCTGGATACAACTGTGGGTCCTCTTTGGGAGTTCCAGTACTCTATTACAATTATTGATCCTTTTCACTGGATATATCTTTTGATACTTCTGTATACATTTATAAAAATTTCAAACTCAGCGTACTGAACTATCCCATTTGTTCAGGTGGATTCACCACTAAAGATATAAAGGCTCTAAGCAGGGTCTGAATAAGAAGTTATTCTTAAGAAGTATTTATTTCTCATAAGATGAGCCTATTTATATTTAAAGGTGGCTCATAATATCATTTATGCAGAATCACTGATATAAGATTTATTCCTACTAGAAATAATAAAAAAAATTGTTGCCCCTGATGAAGTCTAATAGACGAAACTCATTGGTTTTGTCAGCCATTAGCTAGTGATCCGGTTGGTGGAAATACTCCCTTTGTTGAGCTCACACCTTTTTAAGGTGAGGGAGTCTACATATCCATAACACTTACTGGACACTTTTTTGCTGATGGAATTATTAAAAAATGGTTTCTGTATAATATCTTTGAAAGATCTCATGTAAACGATTTTTATGAATATTTTGTTATTAAATATGTTATTCTAATTGGCCTTGGGCCATTTGTTTGGGTGACTTTCTGGTGAGGGGTTATCCATTTTAGGAACCCAGAAAATTACGTCCTGCACAGTATAAGATATACCCACTGGGAAGGATTTCCGTCAAATCTATACAATCAATACAGCGCACTCAGGAATTGATTTTTCTGTTCTATGTTAATTTGAGATTTGGCAACGGAGATCTCACCTGTGGTGCTGCTTTCCTTTTGAGCGCAAGATAAAGATATTTGTGTTGTGTATATATATATACTAGGTGCTTCATCGCGCCCTACGGGCGCTCTTCACACCGTCGCAAGGGGCTACGCCCCCTTAACCCTTGCATGCCTTTCTGGGGTTCAATATTTGTATTATATAAAGTATTACCTGCATTCCTTTGTTAGTGGTTAAATATTGCACAATGAAAGGGCGTGCGATGGTGAAGGAGGCGCAGCCCCTTGCGACGGCGTGAACAGCACCTGCAGGGCACGATGTACAGAATGTAGCGGGTGCGGGGAGGACTGCGGATGGTGTCTGTAGATGCTGCAGGTGGAGGGGGGGCATAAGTGGGGGTGGGGCCCGGATGGGGAAGAGTCGGGAGGTGCTGCGGGTGGGGGAGGGGCAGAGGAGTGGGGGATGCAGATTGGGGAGGGGTCCGGAGGCACTGCAGGTGGGGGAGGGGCAGGGGTGCCATGGGTGGGAGAGGGGCAGGTGTGGGGATGTTGTGGAGGGGTGAAGGGTTCCGGAGGTGCTGTGGGATGGGAAGGGGCGGGAGTGCCGAGGGTGGGGTAGGGGACCGCAGGCGCCATGGGTAAGGGAGGGGAAGGTGCGGGTGGTGCGGCGCATAGGGAAGGAGGTCCAGAGGTGCTGCTGGTGGTGGAGGGGCAGGTGCGGTGGTGCCATTGGTGGGGGAGGGGTGGGTGAGGGGGGGACCGCGGATGGAGGAGGGTGTCTGCAGATGCTGCGGATGGAGGGGGGCAGGTGTGGGGGGAGACATATAAAGGGGGTGGATGGTAGAGGGGGCCTGGAGGTGCTGTGGGTGGTGAAGGGGCGGAGGAGTGGGAGCCGCGGGTGGTGTAGGGGGTCTGGAGGCACAGCATGGGGGGGAGGGGTGGAGGGGAAGGTGCGGAGGTGTGGTGCATTGGGGAGAGGTCTGGAGGCGCTGCGGGTACTGTACCTGCCAAAAAGGTAGTTGGAGGGTATGCAGTAACAGGGCCAGGACAGGGGTGACAGGGTCAGAACAGGGTTGACGGGGCCAGGACAGGGGTGACAGGGTCAGAAAAGGGGTGACGAGGCCAGGACAGGGGCGACGGGGCCAGGACAGAAATGACAGGGACAGGATAGGGGTGACAGGCCAGGGTAGGGGTGGCAGGAACAGGACAGGGGTGACAGGGCCAGTATAGGGTTGACAGGGCAAGCACAGGGGTAACAGGGCCAGGATAGGGGTAACAGGGCCAGCATAAGGGTAACAGGGCCAGCATAAGGGTGACAGGGCCAGCATAAGGGTGAAAGGGCCAGGATAAGGGTGAAAGGGCCAGGATAAGGGTGACAGGGCCAGGATAAGGGTGAAAGGGCCAGGATAAGGGCGTCAGGGCAAGGCCAGGGGTGACAGGGACATGACAGAACACAGGGCACGGGAGAGATTGGTATTAGGAACAAAACAGTGGTGACAGACAGATGTGTCTTACCGGAGTCACTGCTGCTGGCTGCTGCTGTTCCACTCCAACCTGTTGGGATCTGCTGCTGGTGGAGACTTAGCATGGCTGACTCTCTGAGGCTGGAGTCCTGCTTCCTCTGCCCGTCCGCATCCCTCCCCCCCTCCTCAGTCACACACCGCAGACTTCGCGCAGCTGCCGGGCACTGTGGTAAGGGGAGACTGGGAGTGACTGGTTAGCCCCCAGGAGATGCTGCGGCTGGAGGGAGGAGGGGGTCGGAGCCTGCAAGCAGCTCGGACTTCTGCAGCGTTACCCGCCGGCTAAAGTGTGTGAAGGAGCTGGGCGCACCTCACTGTGGGTGGCAGCGCTGCAGCTAGCGGTGGGGTTGCCGGGGCTGGAGATAACAGAGGCAGTACGGAACCTGCACAGCGGCAGGTGCCCCACAAAACTGCAGCTAAGAAGCGTGGAGTGTGCCAGAAAGTGACGCTCCTCCGCGCCAGAGAGGGGGGGGGGGGTCAAGCACACAGTGAGCCGGTGCCCGTCTGTCTGTACGGCATACCCCCTCACACACCCCCATACCTCCCAAATGTCCCGATTTTCGCGGGACAGTCCCATTTTTTTGGGTCTGTCCCGCTGTCCCACCCGCGGGTCGCAGTGTCCCGCGGTAACGGGGGGGGGGGAGGTCAGTTGGAAAGCTCCTGTACTCGCTGTTCTGCTTAGCAGAGCAGCGGTGAATAGTGGAGACAGGGGGTATGGATTAAGGGGGGGCTCCAGCAGCAGAGCCGGATTAAGGGGGGGGCAGGGGGTACGTACCGTTGGCCCCACAGTTTTAGGGGGCCCCCCGGCTCGAGTAGCTCTGTCCCAGCTCAGAAGCCCCCCCCCGTCCTGCCAGCAACAACGGCAGCATTGTGCTACTGTCAGCACACGCTGCTGCGTGTTGGCAGGTCTGTGGTGTTGCAGGGAGGCAGCAGTCTCCCTGCTTTCTTCTGCCTGTGCGGGTGTGTAGGTGGGAGCGACCACCCCCTCTGGATTTACCCCTAGCTGAGGGGCCAAAATTCCATTAAAAAACAAACGAAATTTGGGTAAGGGGGCGTGGCCTCGCGTCCCGCGATTAGGCCACGCCCCCAGCCCACAGCAGGCACAGCAATGAGATAGGGCTCCCCTGTCTCAAGTGCCCTGGCCCCCCCCGGACTCATAATCAGCCCCTGGGGGCATGCCAGCAGCTCACAGAGCGCTGGGCATGCGCCCTCATTGACGAAAACGGGGCCCTCCCGTGAAGCCACGCCCCCTTTTCGCCGAGTGTGTGTCCCTCCTTCTGTCTGAAGAAAGCTCCTGCAGAAAGCTGGGAGGTATGCACCCCTGCCTGTGCCATGCTCATACTATCTGCTTCTGCTCCTAGTCTCCTGTAGATTTGGCCAGATCTGTGACTCATTTGACTAACTCCGCCCACTGTTGTGACTCCGCCCAGCGTTAGCAAATGAATCACAAAGTCACAGATCTGGGCTATTATATAGGAGATATATATATATATATATATATATACAGCGACTCCTAGCATGCAGCGGCACTCAGGGAAAAAAACTTATGGGTATTCCAAACAAGTGGTATTTATTCCATGGTAATAAAAAACAGATCCAACGTTTCGGGGTGCTAACACCCCTTTGTCAAGGTGAACAAAACAGAAGTGAGTGATAAAACAGTGTGCTTACCTTTATAGCTGAAAGGGCGAGCGGCATACACACGGAAGGTTGCCATGGGAACCAGGACGTCTGATGACGCGACGCCGGAATATGTGACCGGAGTCTGCACACTACGTCACCGCACTCACGAGCAGGGCAGGTAGTTCAGAACTGTCCCTGATAATGTTGCTGCACTTCCCGTTCGTGGGATTTCCTCACCCCTTTCAGCTATAAAGGTAAGCACACTGTTTTATCACTCACTTCTGTTTTGTTCACCTTGACAAAGGGGTGTTAGCACCCCGAAACGTTGGATCTGTTTTTTATCACCATGGAATAAATACCACTTGTTTGGAATACCCATGAGTTTTTTTCCCTGAGTGCCGCTGCATGCTAGGAGTCGCTGTATGTACTACAGATTCCAGAGGGCACCGGGGCCGCGTTTATCATGAAGGGTGAGTGCCAATCCGCTGCTGCATATATATATATATATATATATATATATTAGAGATGAGCGCCTGAAATTTTTCGGGTTTTGTGTTTTGGTTTTGGGTTCGGTTCCGCGGCCGTGTTTTGGGTTCGAACGCGTTTTGGCAAAACCTCACCGAATTTTTTTTTTGTCGGATTCGGGTGTGTTTTGGATTCGGGTGTTTTTTTCAAAAAACACTAAAAAACAGCTTAAATCATAGAATTTGGGGGTCATTTTGATCCCAAAGTATTATTAACCTCAAAAACCATAATTTACACTCATTTTCAGTCTATTCTGAATACCTCACACCTCACAATATTATTTTTAGTCCTAAAATTTGCACCGAGGTCGCTGTGTGAGTAAGATAAGCGACCCTAGTGGCCGACACAAACACCGGGCCCATCTAGGAGTGGCACTGCAGTGTCACGCAGGATGTCCCTTCCAAAAAACCCTCCCCAAACAGCACATGATGCAAAGAAAAAAAGAGGCGCAATGAGGTAGCTGTGTGAGTAAGATTAGCGACCCTAGTGGCCGACACAAACACCGGGCCCATCTAGGAGTGGCATTGCAGTGTCACGCAGGATGTCCCTTCCAAAAAACCCTCCCCAAACAGCACATGACGCAAAGAAAAAAAGAGGCGCAATGAGGTAGCTGTGTGAGTAAGATTAGCGACCCTAGTGGCCGACACAAACACCGGGCCCATCTAGGAGTGGCACTGCAGTGTCACGCAGGATGTCCCTTCCAAAAAACCCTCCCCAAACAGCACATGACGCAAAGAAAAAAAGAGGCGCAATGAGGTAGCTGACTGTGTGAGTAAGATTAGCGACCCTAGTGGCCGACACAAACACCGGGCCCATTTAGGAGTGGCACTGCAGTGTCACGCAGGATGTCCCTTCCAAAAAACCCTCCCCAATCAGCACATGATGCAAAGAAAAAGAAAAGAAAAAAGAGGTGCAAGATGGAATTGTCCTTGGGCCCTCCCACCCACCCTTATGTTGTATAAACAAAACAGGACATGCACACTTTAACCAACCCATCATTTCAGTGACAGGGTCTGCCACACGACTGTGACTGATATGACGGGTTGGTTTGGACCCCCCCCAAAAAAGAAGCAATTAATCTCTCCTTGCACAAACTGGCTCTACAGAGGCAAGATGTCCACCTCATCATCACCCTCCGATATATCACCGTGTACATCCCCCTCCTCACAGATTATCAATTCGTCCCCACTGGAATCCACCATCTCAGCTCCCTGTGTACTTTGTGGAGGCAATTGCTGCTGGTCAATGTCTCCGCGGAGGAATTGATTATAATTCATTTTAATGAACATCATCTTCTCCACATTTTCTGGATGTAACCTCGTACGCCGATTGCTGACAAGGTGAGCGGCGGCACTAAACACTCTTTCGGAGTACACACTTGTGGGAGGGCAACTTAGGTAGAATAAAGCCAGTTTGTGCAAGGGCCTCCAAATTGCCTCTTTTTCCTGCCAGTATAAGTACGGACTGTGTGACGTGCCTACTTGGATGCGGTCACTCATATAATCCTCCACCATTCTATCAATGTTGAGAGAATCATATGCAGTGACAGTAGACGACATGTCCGTAATCGTTGTCAGGTCCTTCAGTCCGGACCAGATGTCAGCATCAGCAGTCGCTCCAGACTGCCCTGCATCACCGCCAGCGGGTGGGCTCGGAATTCTGAGCCTTTTCCTCGCACCCCCAGTTGCGGGAGAATGTGAAGGAGGAGATGTTGACAGGTCGCGTTCCGCTTGACTTGACAATTTTGTCACCAGCAGGTCTTTCAACCCCAGCAGACTTGTGTCTGCCGGAAAGAGAGATCCAAGGTAGGCTTTAAATCTAGGATCGAGCACGGTGGCCAAAATGTAGTGCTCTGATTTCAACAGATTGACCACCCGTGAATCCTTGTTAAGCGAATTAAGGGCTCCATCCACAAGTCCCACATGCCTAGCGGAATCGCTCCGTGTTAGCTCCTCCTTCAATGTCTCCAGCTTCTTCTGCAAAAGCCTGATGAGGGGAATGACCTGACTCAGGCTGGCAGTGTCTGAACTGACTTCACGTGTGGCAAGTTCAAAGGGCATCAGAACCTTGCACAACGTTGAAATCATTCTCCACTGCGCTTGAGACAGGTGCATTCCACCTACTATATCGTGCTCAATTGTATAGGCTTGAATGGCCTTTTGCTGCTCCTCCAACCTCTGAAGCATATAGAGGGTTGAATTCCACCTCGTTACCACTTCTTGCTTCAGATGATGGCAGGGCAGGTTCAGTAGTTTTTGGTGGTGCTCCAGTCTTCTGTACGTGGTGCCTGTACGCCGAAAGTGTCCCGCAATTCTTCTGGCCACCGACAGCATCTCTTGCACGCCCCTGTCGTTTTTTAAAAAATTCTGCACCACCAAATTCAAGGTATGTGCAAAACATGGGACGTGCTGGAATTTGCCCATATTTAATGCACACACAATATTGCTGGCGTTTTCCGATGCCACAAATCCACAGGAGAGTCCAATTGGGGTAAGCCATTCCGCGATGATCTTCCTCAGTTGCCGTAAGAGGTTTTCAGCTGTGTGCGTATTCTGGAAAGCGGTGATACAAAGCGTAGCCTGCCTAGGAAAGAGTTGGCGTTTGCGAGATGCTGCTACTGGTGCCGCCGCTGCTGTTCTTGCGGCGAGAGTCCATACATCTACCCAGTGGGCTGTCACAGTCATATAGTCTTGACCCTGCCCTGCTCCACTTGTCCACATGTCCGTGGTTAAGTGGACATTGGGTACAGCTGCATTTTTTAGGACACTGGTGACTCTTTTTCTGAGGTCTGTGTACATTTTCGGTATCGCCTGCCTAGAGAAATGGAACCTAGATGGTATTTGGTACCGGGGACACAGTACCTCCAACAAGTCTCTAGTTGGCTCTGCAGTAATGATGGATACCGGAACCACGTTTCTCACCACCCAGGATGCCAAGGCCTCAGTTATCCGCTTTGCAGTAGGATGACTGCTGTGATATTTCATCTTCCTCGCAAAGGACTGTTGAACAGTCAATTGCTTACTGGAAGTAGTACAAGTGGGCTTACGACTTCCCCTCTGGGATGACCATCGACTCCCAGCGGCAACAACAGCAGCGCCAGCAGCAGTAGGCGTTACACGCAAGGATGCATCGGAGGAATCCCAGGCAGGAGAGGACTCGTCAGAATTGCCAGTGACATGGCCTGCAGGACTATTGGCATTCCTGGGGAAGGAGGAAATTGACACTGAGGGAGTTGGTGGGGTGGTTTGCGTGAGCTTGGTTACAAGAGGAAGGGATTTACTGGTCAGTGGACTGCTTCCGCTGTCACCCAAAGTTTTTGAACTTGTCACTGACTTATTATGAATGCGCTGCAGGTGACGTATAAGGGAGGATGTTCCGAGGTGGTTAACGTCCTTACCCCTACTTATTACAGCTTGACAAAGGGAACACACGGCTTGACACCTGTTGTCCGCATTTCTGGTGAAATACCTCCACACCGAAGAGCTGATTTTTTTGGTATTTTCACCTGGCATGTCAACGGCCATATTCCTCCCACGGACAACAGGTGTCTCCCCGGGTGCCTGACTTAAACAAACCACCTCACCATCAGAATCCTCCTGGTCAATTTCCTCCCCAGCGCCAGCAACACCCATATCCTCCTCATCCTGGTGTACTTCAACACTGACATCTTCAGTCTGACTATCAGGAACTGGACTGCGGGTGCTCCTTCCAGCACTTGCAGGGGGCGTGCAAATGGTGGAAGGCGCATGCTCTTCACGTCCAGTGTTGGGAAGGTCAGGCATCGCAACCGACACAATTGGACTCTCCTTGTGGATTTGGGATTTCGAAGAATGCACAGTTCTTTGCTGTGCTGCTTTTGCCAGCTTGAGTCTTTTCATTTTTCTAGCGAGAGGCTGAGTGCTTCCATCCTCATGTGAAGCTGAACCACTAGCCATGAACATAGGCCAGGGCCTCAGCCGTTCCTTGCCACTCCGTGTCGTAAATGGCATATTGGCAAGTTTACGCTTCTCCTCCGACAATTTTATTTTAGGTTTTGGAGTCCTTTTTTTTCTGATATTTGGTGTTTTGGATTTGACATGCTCTGTACTATGACATTGGGCATCGGCCTTGGCAGACGACGTTGCTGGCATTTCATCGTCTCGGCCATGACTAGTGGCAGCAGCTTCAGCACGAGGTGGAAGTGGATCTTGATCTTTCCCTAATTTTGGAACCTCAACATTTTTGTTCTCCATATTTTAATAGGCACAACTAAAAGGCACCTCAGGTAAACAATGGAGATGGATACTAGTATACAATTATGGACTGCCTGCCGAGTGCAGACACAGAGGTAGCCACAGCCGTGAACTACCGTACTGTACTGTGTCTGCTGCTAATATAGACTGGTTGATAAAGAGATGTCTATGTAACTATGTATGTATAAAGAAGAAAGAAAAAAAAACCACGGTTAGGTGGTATATACAATTATGGACGGACTGCCTGCCGAGTGCAGACACAGAGGTAGCCACAGCCGTGAACTACCGTACTGTACTGTGTCTGCTGCTAATATAGACTGGTTGATAAAGAGATGTCTATGTAACTATGTATGTATAAAGAAGAAAGAAAAAAAAACCACGGTTAGGTGGTATACAATTATGGACGGACTGCCTGCTGAGTGCAGACACAGAGGTAGCCACAGCCGTGAACTACCGTACTGTACTGTGTCTGCTGCTAATATAGACTGGTTGATAAAGAGATGTCGTAGTAGTATGTATGTATAAAGAAGAAAAAAAAACCACGGTTAGGTGGTATATACAATTATGGACGGGCTGCCGAGTGCAGACACAGAGGTAGCCACAGCCGTGAACTACCGTACTGTACTGTGTCTGCTGCTAATATAGACTGGTTGATAAAGAGATGTCTATGTAACTATGTATGTATAAAGAAGAAAGAAAAAAAAACCACGGTTAGGTGGTATACAATTATGGACGGACTGCCTGCCGAGTGCAGACACAGAGGTAGCCACAGCCATGAACTACCGTACTGTACTGTGTCTGCTGCTAATATAGACTGGTTGATAAAGAGATGTCTATGTAACTATGTATGTATAAAGAAGAAAGAAAAAAAAAACCACGGTTAGGTGGTATACAATTATGGACGGACTGCCTGCCGAGTGCAGACACAGAGGTAGCCACAGCCGTGAACTACCGTACTGTACTGTGTCTGCTGCTAATATAGACTGGTTGATAAAGAGATGTCGTAGTAGTATGTATGTATAAAGAAGAAAAAAAAACCACGGTTAGGTGGTATATACAATTATGGACGGGCTGCCGAGTGCCGACACAGAGGTAGCCACAGCCGTGAACTACCGCACTGTACTGTGTCTGCTGCTAATATATAGACTGGTTGATAAAGAGATAGTATACTCGTAACTAGTATGTATGTATAAAGAAAGAAAAAAAAACCACGGTTAGGTGGTATATACAATTATGGACGGGCTGCCGAGTGCCGACACAGAGGTAGCCACAGCCGTGAACTACCGCACTGTACTGTGTCTGCTGCTAATATATAGACTGGTTGATAAAGAGATAGTATACTCGTAACTAGTATGTATGTATAAAGAAAGAAAAAAAAAACCACGGTTAGGTGGTATATACAATTATGGACGGGCTGCCGAGTGCCGACACAGAGGTAGCCACAGCCGTGAACTACCGCACTGTACTGTGTCTGCTGCTAATATAGACTGGTTGATAAAGAGATAGTATACTCGTAACTAGTATGTATGTATAAAGAAAGAAAAAAAAACCACGGTTAGGTGGTATATACAATTATGGACGGGCTGCCGAGTGCCGACACAGAGGTAGCCACAGCCGTGAACTACCGCACTGTACTGTGTCTGCTGCTAATATAGACTGGTTGATAAAGAGATAGTATACTCGTAACTAGTATGTATGTATAAAGAAAGAAAAAAAAACCACGGTTAGGTGGTATATACAATTATGGACGGGCTGCCGAGTGCCGACACAGAGGTAGCCACAGCCGTGAACTACCGCACTGTACTGTGTCTGCTGCTAATATAGACTGGTTGATAAAGAGATAGTATACTCGTAACTAGTATGACTATAAAGAAAGAAAAAAAAACCACGGTTAGGTGGTATATACAATTATGGACGGGCTGCCGAGTGCCGACACAGAGGTAGCCACAGCCGTGAACTACCGCACTGTACTGTGTCTGCTGCTAATATATAGACTGGTTGATAAAGAGATAGTATACTCGTAACTAGTATGTATGTATAAAGAAAGAAAAAAAAAAACACGGTTAGGTGGTATATACAATTATGGACGGGCTGCCGAGTGCCGACACAGAGGTAGCCACAGCCGTGAACTACCGCACTGTACTGTGTCTGCTGCTAATATAGACTGGTTGATAAAGAGATAGTATACTCGTAACTAGTATGTATGTATAAAGAAAGAAAAAAAAACCACGGTTAGGTGGTATATACAATTATGGACGGGCTGCCGAGTGCCGACACAGAGGTAGCCACAGCCGTGAACTACCGCACTGTACTGTGTCTGCTGCTAATATATAGACTGGTTGATAAAGAGATAGTATACTCGTAACTAGTATGTATGTATAAAGAAAGAAAAAAAAACCACGGTTAGGTGGTATATACAATTATGGACGGGCTGCCGAGTGCCGACACAGAGGTAGCCACAGCCGTGAACTACCGCACTGTACTGTGTCTGCTGCTAATATATAGACTGGTTGATAAAGAGATAGTATACTCGTAACTAGTATGTATGTATAAAGAAAGAAAAAAAAACCACGGTTAGGTGGTATATACAATTATGGACGGGCTGCCGAGTGCCGACACAGAGGTAGCCACAGCCGTGAACTACCGCACTGTACTGTGTCTGCTGCTAATATAGACTGGTTGATAAAGAGATAGTATACTCGTAACTAGTATGTATGTATAAAGAAAGAAAAAAAAACCACGGTTATGTGGTATATACAATTATGGACGGGCTGCCGAGTGCCGACACAGAGGTAGCCACAGCCGTGAACTACCGCACTGTACTGTGTCTGCTGCTAATATATAGACTGGTTGATAAAGAGATAGTATACTCGTAACTAGTATGTATGTATAAAGAAAGAAAAAAAAACCACGGTTAGGTGGTATATACAATTATGGACGGGCTGCCGAGTGCCGACACAGAGGTAGCCACAGCCGTGAACTACCGCACTGTACTGTGTCTGCTGCTAATATATAGACTGGTTGATAAAGAGATAGTATACTCGTAACTAGTATGTATGTATAAAGAAAGAAAAAAAAACCACGGTTAGGTGGTATATACAATTATGGACGGGCTGCCGAGTGCCGACACAGAGGTAGCCACAGCCGTGAACTACCGCACTGTACTGTGTCTGCTGCTAATATAGACTGGTTGATAAAGAGATAGTATACTCGTAACTAGTATGTATGTATAAAGAAAGAAAAAAAAACCACGGTTAGGTGGTATATACAATTATGGACGGGCTGCCGAGTGCCGACACAGAGGTAGCCACAGCCGTGAACTACCGCACTGTACTGTGTCTGCTGCTAATATAGACTGGTTGATAAAGAGATAGTATACTCGTAACTAGTATGTATGTATAAAGAAAGAAAAAAAAACCACGGTTAGGTGGTATATACAATTATGGACGGGCTGCCGAGTGCCGACACAGAGGTAGCCACAGCCGTGAACTACCGCACTGTACTGTGTCTGCTGCTAATATAGACTGGTTGATAAAGAGATAGTATACTACTAATATTATATATACTGGTGGTCAGGTCACTGGTCACTAGTCACACTGGCAGTGGCACTCCTGCAGCAAAAGTGTGCACTGTTTAATTTTAATATAATATTATGTACTCCTGGCTCCTGCTATAACCTATAACTGGCACTGCAGTGCTCCCCAGTCTCCCCCACAATTATAAGCTGTGTGAGCTGAGCACAGTCAGATATATATATACATTGATGCAGCACACTGGGCTGAGCAGTGCACACAGATATGGTATGTGACTGAGTCACTGTGTGTATCGTTTTTTTCAGGCAGAGAACGGATATATTAAATAAAACAAACAACTGCACTGTCTGGTGGTCACTGTGGTCGTCAGTCACTAAACTCTGCACTCTCTTCTACAGTATCACAGCCTCAGGTCAATCTCTCTCTCTCTCTCTCAACCCTAATCTAAATGGAGAGGACGCCAGCCACGTCCTCTCCCTATCAATCTCAATGCACGTGTGAAAATGGCGGCGACGCGCGGCTCCTTATATAGAATCCGAGTCTCGCGAGAATCCGACAGCGTCATGATGACGTTCGGGCGCGCTCGGGTTAACCGAGCAAGGCGGGAGGATCCGAGTCTGCTCGGACCCGTGAAAAAAACATGAAGTTCGTGCGGGTTCGGATTCAGAGAAACCGAACCCGCTCATCTCTAATATATATATATATATATATATATTATGGATTCCGGAATGTATTACTTCCTTGTGTGAGTATAGGTTTTTTCCTGTTTGGCCTTCCACAGGATAAAAATAAAACAATGGATCTCTTTCAAATTGGATCTCTTTCAAATTGGAATTGGAATTCTGAAGTGTTAAGTGGTGTGCCACAAGGCTCGGTATTAGGACCGCTATTGTTCAACATTTTCATTAACGACCTAACAGAAGGTCTAGAGAGCATGGTGTAAATTTTTGCAGATGATACCAAATTGTGTAATGCTATAAACACGGAGGAGGATGCTGAGTCTCTTCAGAACGACTTAGTTAAATTAGAAGCATGGAGAATGCGCTTCAACACAGACAAGTGTAAGGTAATGCACTGTGGTAGCAAGAACAAAAATAACACCTACATACTGAATGGGGTAAAATTAGGGGATACTGTACTGGAAAAGGACTTAGGTGTTCTCATAGATAGCAAACTAGGCAGCAGTACGCAAAGTATGATTGCAGCAAAGAAGGCTAATAAGATATTAGCATGCATAAAACGGGGAATTGATGCAAGGGACGAGGGTGTTATACTCCCATTATATAAATCACTGGTGAGGCCACACCTTGAATACTGTGTACAATTCTGGGCACTCTACTACAAAAAGGATATCCTGGAGCTAGAAAAGGTTCAGAGGCGACCAAACTAATTAAGGGCATGGAGGCGCTGGAATACGAGGAAAGGCTTGAAAGACATTTTTACATTGGAAAAGAAGAGACTAGAGGGGACATGATCAACATCTACAAATATATGAGGGGAAAATACACAGAGGTTGCGCGGGACCTGTTTTTGGTTAGATCAACACAGAGAACTCGTGGACACTCGCTCAGGTTAGAGGAGAGGAGATTCCGCACAATACGGCGTAAAGGCTTTTTCATGGTAAGGACAGTACATGTATGGAATTCCCTGCCTGAGGGAGTTGTAATGGCGGACTCTGTCAACACCTTTAAGAATGGGTTAGATAAATTCCTAATGGATAAGGATATCCAGGGTTATGGTGCATAGTCATGCACTATAGTTACTATAAAAAGGGATATAATGCAACAGCTGACATCAGCATCAGTCAACATTTTTGTAGATAAAATAATCCTGCATAGGAGACCACAAATAGGTTGAACTCGATGGACAATTGTCTTTTTTCAACCTTAGATACTATGTTACTATTTTATTCATGTGGTGCAGGGACGTGCAGTCAGGGGAGGCCTCCCCTGTCATTAATGATTAAGATAATATAAAGAAGATACTTATGACACATATTCTGTGTCATAAGTATCTGCTTCATATTAATCCAACCATTGTCCCTGTCTAAATGTGTTTGGGAGGCACCGATCGTGGTGCCTCCCGTTGTGAATGGGGAAAGGTATGGGAGCGGGGGGCGGGCGCAGGCAGGGCCTAGCAATGGGCATTAAAAGCCCATTGAAAATACATGGGAAAGCTTTCATACAGGGACGTGCTTTCAACCCATCAGTGAGGCCACAGTGATTGGCCAGCAGATCCGTCACTGGGTCCGCTGTCAATCACTGTGTGGGCGCGGCGAAGTGGCGGGAGGCGGCGGAGGTGCGGGCAGCGGTGAGAGTATTAGCGGCAGGCCATTCTGCAGAGTTTGGCAGCAGAGCGGTACCACTCCCAGATCCCCGTTTAATTTAACACCCTCTTTGAAATTTTTGTTTTGTTTTTGGTAGACAGCCTCATGTCATGATCGATCTGCACCATGATTTGAAATACACCAATGAGGTGACAGTACAGTACCTTATCAAGATAAGCCAGCCTTTGAGAACTTAGCAAAAGACCTTGAAACTGTTGATTCCTGATATGCCAACTACTAACTGTCTTGATTGTGAACCAAGAGACTGTGTGATTATTTTTATGCTCAGGTTGCCTAATAGACAGGTGAGAAGGACCGTACCAAGTTTAGTTGACCAGCACAATTTCAGTGAATGTAGCCGAGAGAGAGACTTTGGTCCACGCTTCCCATTACAAGAAAGTTGCTAGTCCAGAAGAAGCTCGTAAAGGGAGTGAGATCGCAGAAATATCACTCGAGAATCTGTTCCGTGAAGACTGCGAGTCGGCACTGTTGAACATTACCTGAGTGTATTAAAGGATTTTTAAAAAAAGAGACCAGTCGTTGTAAGATGGATTTGCTACAAGCAAGATTTATTTTGTTCTATCTCTCTTTTTCTTTTGACAAACATTTTGTTCCAGGACATTCTATTTTTGTGAGGGTTCCTGAGGAGTCGAGCGTGGGACTGGAACTGGTTCTGGAGAAAATAGTGATGTCTTTATACTATCCCGGGATCAGCCTATCACTTTGTTTAAAGCCAGAATAAAATCAGAGGTCTTGTAGTTACGGAGTTCAGAGGTAACGTGATAGGCTGTTGTCTGAGGAATATTGTGTTTTGTAGTTACTGCGACCGTATAATTGAAGATGATTACATCCAGAGATGACAGTCAAGTGGTAAGGTTGAATTTGACAGACATCCTTTGAGTGATTATCATTCAGTAGTGGGTAAGGTTTTAAATTAAACGGAATATTAGGTGTGCTCACAGGTACCTGTAAGACAAAAAAATGCAGGATTAGTGCCATATTATTTAGAGTTAGCTGAGATACTTAAATTACACGGAGGAGGGGACTGGTGGGCAAGGAATATAATATAACTAGACTCCCTAGTCTTAAGATCCATCAGTACCATATAGATAAATCCCTGGTATGTTTAAATCTCACCAATCTCAGGAAACCAGGAAATTGGGGGGTAATCAGGAACAATCAGACAATGGCCTATTCACACAGAGCAGATAAAGAACTAATTAATACCATGACTGTATAAAAGATTGTTATATGGTGAAGAAAATTGTATGAGTGGCTCTCCCCGAACTCCGAAAATGTTATATTATCTAGGAGGGTACTAGCCGACATAGTAACCCTTGCTCATGACGAAACAGACCTAGCATACGATCCTGTAATTGAAGCTATAATCAGTTAACAATATCAGCATACCATGACGTAGGTACATGTATATGTGTCTAATTGACCAAGAACAGACATCACAGAGAATTTTGTATAAAATTCCCCAGAAATTCTTACATTTGGTTCAACGAAAATCAACATCCAGTATATGGATCACAACACAGTCCGGCGGGTAAAGGGTGCCTTATCTTTTACCAATTGAACAAATCGATGTCTGCCTTGCGAAATGGATATATAAAAATGTGTTTGCGTCACTCATCTTATTTGTATGTGTTAATATCATAAAAGTGTGATAGTTTCTTAATGACTATCAAAGGGTGGACTGTCGAAGTCAGAAAAATGACACATATAAATGACACACAGAGTGGCGCTTCTCAGTGGCGTCGTAAGGACGCAATTGACGTATGTGGACGCACCATGCTTATTTGCCGCAGATCATGCATAAAGTTGCATGGCGTGCGTGTTGCAGCGTGGTGGGTGTATGTGCAGTAAAAGGCGCAATCACTGAAAAATGCCTTTGTCACTGACCTGGGTTGGGGATGTTGTGGACTCGGGGGTTCTTCCGATGGTCGGGAAAAGGAACCACAGGTAGGTCGGAGCAGGGATGGTCGGATATAGGATTTCCTCATACAAGACTCTAATAGTTAGGTTTGGTAAAAGAATGCTGAGGAACTTTATTAAGGGAAGGGAGCAATACAGCGGCACATGAAAGAATGTGAACTTGTAGGCAATGTCAAAAAGTTACTGAAGAATTCATGAGCAATGATGAAGGACACTGAAGAACTTGTGAGCGATGTTTAAAGACACTGACGAATGAAGAACTTGTGAGCGATGGTAAATGACACTGAAGAATTGTGAGCAATGTTTAAAGACACTGATGAATGAAGAACTTGTGAGCGATGGTAAATGACACTGAAGAATTGGTGAGCGGGGTTTAAGGACACTGATGAATGAAGAACTTGTGAGCGATGATAAATGACACTGAAAAATTGGTGAGCAGTGTTTAAGGACACTGATGAATGAAGAACTTGTGAGCGATGATAAATGACACTGAAGAATTGGTGAGCGGGGTTTAAGGACACTGATGAATGAAGATCTTGTGAGCGATGATAAATGACACTGAAGAATTGGTGAGCGGTGTTTAAGGACACTGATGAATGAAGAACTTGTGAGCGATGATAAATGACACTGAATAATTGGTGAGCGGGGTTTAAGGACACTGATGAATGAAGAACTTGTGAGCGATGATAAATGACACTGAAGAATTGGTGAGCGGGGTTTAAGGACACTGATGAATGAATTACTTGTGAGCGATGATAAATGACACTGAACGCTGGAAGCACTAAGGTTGGTTCAGCCCGCAGGCCTTGCAGAATCCAGGGAGCGCTGGCAACTGCACTGCAGAGGAACACACTAGTTGCTCGGATCACTGGAGACTGTGCTGCAGGAAGGCACCCTGAATGCTAAGTGCACAGGAGTATAGCTGCTGGAAAACACACTGCGTACGGGAGCTCTGGCATCCACTTCAGAAAAGAGACGATACTCAGGCACCAAGGCTCTTCCGGCGTCTGACTTTGAATCTCCCGCCTCCGCTGCATAGGCGGAACAGTCTGATGATGTCACCTGCTCCCCGCCCACGTGATGCCGGGTGTCATGGCGGCACCCCTGCCCCGGAGAACCGCCGGGAGCCGCGCCAGCCAGACGCCGGAGCCCGTGGACCACCGAAGGCGGAGGCCGCAACACAGACCAGCAAGCACGCAGGTGTAAGCGCGGCGAACGCCGCCTCTGGTGTGTAACAGTACCCCCTCCTCGAGGAGTGGCCCCCGGACACTTCCCAGGTTTTGTTGGATGTCTGGAATGGAAGATCCGCACCAGTCGGGGAGCCATAACTTCCGTAGCCTTGACCCAGCTCCTCTCCTCGGGGCCAAAACCTTTCCACTCCACCAAATACTGTAGATTCTTGTGAAGATAACGAGAGTCAAGAATAGCTTTGATTTCAAAGTTCGTTCCAGCTTCAGTCTCTGCAGAGGTTGGCCTCGGGGACTTTGAATGGAACCGGTTTAAAATAAGGGGGCGAAGGAGAGAGACATGGAAGGAATTTGGTATCCGGAGGTGGGAAGGCAATCCCAATTTGCAGACAGCCGGGTTCAGGACTTGTAACACGGGATAAGGACCATTAAACCTCGGAGCGAACTTCATAGTGGGCACCCTTAACCGAAGATTGAGGGTAGAGAGCCATACCCTGTCACCAACCTTATATTGGGGAGCTGCTCGTCGCTTCCTATCCGCAAAGAACTTATAACGGCTGGAGACTCTCTTGAGGTTAGCATGGACTCGACTCCAAATTTGACTGAAGTGCCGGAGAGTAGAGGCTGCAGCAGGAACATCCTCCGGAGGACAAATGGGTAATTCTGGAACTTGGGGATGAAATCCATAATTAATGAAAAATGGGGACTCACCGGTCGAAGAGTGGTACAGATGATTATGGGCAAACTCGGCCCTTGGCAACAGTTCCACCCAATCATCTTGCGAGGGAGAGAGGTAAACACGGAGAAAAGTCTCTAAATCTTGATTGACGCGTTCAGTTTGCCCATTGGTTTGTGGATGGTAAGCGGATGAAAACTTGAGTTTTATTTGTAAGGCTGTACAAAGGGCTCTCCAGAATCTTGCAGTGAACTGTACCCCCCGATCAGAGACGATTTCCTGTGGTAACCCGTGCAGGCGGAAATGTTCCCGGATAAATAACAAAGCCAACTTGGGAGCTGATGGTAACCCAGTCAAAGGTACAAAATGTGCCATCTTAGAGAAACGGTCAATAATTACCCAGACGGTATTGTGACCCTTGGATAGCGGCAATTCAGTGACAAAGTCCATAGAGATATGGGTCCAAGGCCTCTTAGGAATGGACAGTGGATGCAACAACCCCACAGGAGGCAAATTAAGAATTTTGTGCTGAGCACACTGAGGACATGAGTTGACATAACTTTGAATATCCTTCTTCATAGTGTCCCACCAGTAAGATCTTCGTAGAAACTCCCACGTCTTTTGAACTCCAGGATGACCGGAAAACTTGGAAATATGAGCCCACTGCAACAACCTTGGTCGGAATTTAGCTGGCACAGACATTCTCCAAGGAGGAGGACCCAGAGCGGTGGGAGCTGCTGAAATAGAAACTGGACTGAGAATCAAAGCATTTTCAACGGGGTTCTCCTCATCTGAAGCCGTCAAGGAGCGAGATAAAGCATCAGCTTTGGTGTTAAGCGTCCCGAACCGGTACTTAATGACAAACGAGAATCGAGTGAAGAAGAGCGCCCATCTAGCTTGAAGGGGATTCAAGCACTGGGCTGTCTTGAGATACAGCAAGTTCTTGTGGTCGGTATAAATCATAATTAGGTGTTTAGCACCTTCCAATAGATATCTCCATTCTTCCAGGGCAGATTTTATTGCCAAGAGTTCCTGATCTCCGATGGTGTAGTTTTGTTCAGCAGGAGACAACTTGCGAGAATGGCAACCACATGGATGCAACTTCCCATCAGAGGAGTACTGTGAGAGCATGGCACCGATGCCGACCGAGGAAGCATCGACCTCCAAGAAGAATGATTTTGAAAAATTCGGTTGCTGGAGTACCGGAGCGGACATAAAGGCTACTTTCAACTGGGTGAACGCTGCTACAGCTTCAGAAGACCAGTGACTTGGGTCAGACCCCTTTTTGGTTAGAGCAGTAATAGGTGCCACAATGGTAGAGAATCCCTTTATGAATTTCCGGTAGTAATTCGCAAAACCCATAAATCTTTGTACCGCTTTCAAAGAAAGAGGCTGAGTCCAGTCCCGAATAGCAGTGAGTTTTTCCGGGTCCATGCGAAGCTCCGTACCTGAGATGACGTAACCAAGAAATGGAATTGAAGGAACATCAAAGGTACATTTGGAGATCTTACCGTAGAGATGATTCCTTTGTAGACAAAGAAGTACCTCCTTGACCTGAATTCTATGCTCCGTGAGATTCTTAGAAAATATCAGAATGTCATACAAGTATACCACTACACTTAGGTATAACATATCTCGGAAGATTTCATTCACAAAACCTTGGAAGACGGCAGGGGCATTACTGAGCCCAAACGGCATTACCAGATATTCGTAATGCCCATCTCTGGTATTGAAGGCCGTCTTCCATTCGTCCCCCTGTCGAATACGAATCAAATTATAAGCTCCCCTTAAGTCGAGCTTCGTGAAGACATGGGCTCCGCGAACCCTATCAAATAATTCCGTGATGAGCGGCAAAGGATATTTGTTCTTAATGGTGAACTCATTTAAGCCGCGGTAGTCAATGCATGTCCTCAACCCTCCGTCCTTCTTCTTCACAAAGAAGAAGCCGGCTCCCACCGGTGAAGAAGAGGGGCGAATGAATCCTTTCTGCAGATTAGACTTGATATAGTCCGACATGGCTTGGGTCTCGGGCAATGACAAAGGATAAATGCGCCCCCGGGGTGGCATCTTCCCTGGGATGAGCTCAATGGGACAGTCCCAGGGTCTATGGGGTGGTAACTGATAGGCCGCCTGTTCCGAAAACACGTCTGCGAACTCCCGATAGGCCTCCGGAATGAGCTCCTCATCCGACTTGGAAGATACACAGAGCGGATAGACAGGAGGGAGACAATTAGAATGACAGAATGAACTCCAAGATATTATTTGTGATGACTTCCAGTCGACATGAGGGTTGTGTACCTTAAGCCAAGGAAGACCAAGAACCAGATCGTGAGGCATCTCCCGAATCACTAGGAACTCCAGATGTTCTTGATGTAGAACTCCAACCTGCAGTTTGATTGGCACTGTGCGACTTGAAATAAGACCGTTAGAAATTTGGGTACCATTGATGGCAGTCAGCGTAATAGGTCGTTCGACGGATTGTAACTGTAAACCCAGTTTTTGAACGCAAGAAAGAGAAACAAAATTCCCTATCTAGCGATGACTGCCCTCTGGGATATGGGTGATGTATACTGGCTGTGATTGTTTCTTATGTAACTGTAACACTGTAACCCTATCTTATATATGTTATACTGAATGGTATACTGTACATATGTTATTTTGTATTCATATCTTTTTAATATCAAATACATTTTATATATCTGAGCGTTGGACCTCAGTAAATCATGTGTGCGACTACTTGCTTTCTCTTAAGAGACATAGTGCTGCGACATTCAGCGCACTATTATTGTATATGGTAATAAGACACAACTTGCGTCCGCAGTATATAATAACACTGGTATTTAAATGTTTATTTAAAATAATGGAATTTCACAGTTTATACATGACAGCGGAAGCAGCTCACTCCTGCTGCGTGCCCACTGCCTGATAATTGTTGTGAGCATTTGCGGAGTGTGTTGGGTACACACTTGAGCGATGTGTAACGAGCAAAAATGTCGGCCCAACGTATTGGAACCTGCGTACATATTGAGCAGTGTCAGTGAAGAACGGAACGATCATGGTATGTCTTTCATTCGTATAGTACAGGATGCTAGCGATAGTGGCTGTTTTGATGTGCAGCACATCAAACCTGACAACATCGCTTGCGCCCGTGGGCACCCCGCACATTAGGCATATGCCCTGCCCAATATGTGCCGTTGTGAGTGATATGTCTTTATGATCCGCCAGATCAGATGACATATTGCTCAGTGTGTACACAGCTTTAGTTAGCTTTGTTGTATATGCAGTTGATTTTTCAATTACTGTGGATGTCATAAAATACCAGGAGCCAAAAAGCAGTCTGATATGAAATGTACTTTATAACCTGATATGCTACATAAAAATATTGCTATTGTATGGGATTGTCAAAGAACAAAAACACCATTAACAATGCCTGGGAAACATACAGTATGAAGTAGAGATGTGCACTTGAAATTTTTCGGGTTTTGTGTTTTGGTTTTGGGTTCGGTTCCGCGGCCGTGTTTTGGGTTCGACCGCGTTTTGGCAAAACCTCACCGAATTTTTTTTGTCGGATTCGGGTGTGTTTTGGATTCGGGTGTTTTTTTTTAAAAAACACTAAAAAACAGCTTAAATCATAGAATTTGGGGGTCATTTTGATCCCAAAGTATTATTAACCTCAAAAACCATAATTTCCACTCATTTTCAGTCTATTCTGAATACCTCACACCTCACAATATTATTTTTAGTCCTAAAATTTGCACCTAGGTCGCTGGATGACTAAGCTAAGCGACCCTAGTGGCCGACACAAACACCGTGCCCATCTAGGAGTGGCACTGCAGTGTCACGCAGGATGGCCCTTCCAAAAAACACTCCCCAAACAGCACATGACGCAAAGAAAAAAAGAGGCGCAATGAGGTAGCTGTGTGAGTAAGATAAGCGACCCTAGTGGCCGACACAAACACCGGGCCCATCTAGGAGTGGCACTGCAGTGTCACGCAGGATGGCCCTTCCAAAAAACCCTCCCCAAACAGCACATGACGCAAAGAAAAAAAGAGGCGCAATGAGGTAGCTGTGTGAGTAAGATAAGCGACCCTAGTGGCCGACACAAACACCGGGCCCATCTAGGAGTGGCACTGCAGTGTCACGCAGGATGGCCCTTCCAAAAAACCCTCCCCAAACAGCACATGACGCAAAGAAAAAAAGAGGCGCAATGAGGTAGCTGTGTGAGTAAGATAAGCGACCCTAGTGGCCGACACAAACACCGTGCCCATCTAGGAGTGGCACTGCAGTGTCACGCAGGATGGCCCTTCCAAAAAACCCTCCCCAAACAGCACATGACGCAAAGAAAAAAAGAGGCGCAATGAGGTAGCTGTGTGAGTAAGATAAGCGACCCTAGTGGCCGACACAAACACCATGCCCATCTAGGAGTGGCACTGCAGTGTCACGCAGGATGGCCCTTCCAAAAAACCCTCCCCAAACAGCACATGACGCAAAGAAAAAAAGAGGCGCAATGAGGTAGCTGTGTGAGTAAGATAAGCGACCCTAGTGGCCGACACAAACACCGGGCCCATCTAGGAGTGGCACGCAGGATGGCCCTTCCAAAAAACCCTCCCCAAACAGCACATGACGCAAAGAAAAAAAGAGGCGCAATGAGGTAGCTGTGTGAGTAAGATAAGCGACCCTAGTGGCCGACACAAACACCGTGCCCATCTAGGAGTGGCACTGCAGTGTCACGCAGGATGGCCCTTCCAAAAAACATTCCACAAACAGCACATGACGCAAAGAAAAATAAAAGAAAAAAGAGGTGCAAGATGGAATTGTCCTTGGGCCCTCCCACCCACCCTTATGTTGTATAAACAGGACATGCACACTTTAACCAACCCATCATTTCAGTGACAGGGTCTGCCACACGACTGTGACTGAAATGACGGGTTGGTTTGGACCCCCACCAAAAAAGAAGCAATTAATCTCTCCTTGCACAAACTGGCTCTACAGAGGCAAGATGTCCACCTCATCATCATCCTCCGATATATCACCGTGTACATCCCCCTCCTCACAGATTATCAATTCGTCCCCACTGGAATCCACCATCTCAGCTCCCTGTGTACTTTGTGGAGGCAATTGCTGCTGGTCAATGTCTCCACGGAGGAATTGATTATAATTCATTTTAATGAACATCATCTTCTCCACATTTTCTGGATGTAACCTCGTACGCCGATTGCTGACAAGGTGAGCAGCGGCACTAAACACTCTTTCGGAGTACACACTTGTGGGAGGGCAACTTAGGTAGAATAAAGCCAGTTTGTGCAAGGGCCTCCAAATTGCCTCTTTTTCCTGCCAGTATAAGTACGGACTGTGTGACGTGCCTACTTGGATGCGGTCACTCATATAATCCTCCACCATTCTTTCAATGGTGAGAGAATCATATGCAGTGACAGTAGACGACATGTCCGTAATCGTTGTCAGGTCCTTCAGTCCGGACCAGATGTCAGCATCAGCAGTCGCTCCAGACTGCCCTGCATCACCGCCAGCGGGTGGGCTCGGAATTCTGAGCCTTTTCCTCGCACCCCCAGTTGCGGGAGAATGTGAAGGAGGAGATGTTGACAGGTCGCGTTCCGCTTGACTTGACAATTTTCTCACCAGCAGGTCTTTCAACCCCAGCAGACTTGTGTCTGCCGGAAAGAGAGATCCAAGGTAGGCTTTAAATCTAGGATCGAGCACGGTGGCCAAAATGTAGTGCTCTGATTTCAACAGATTGACCACCCGTGAATCCTTGTTAAGCGAATTAAGGGCTCCATCCACAAGTCCCACATGCCTAGCGGAATCGCTCCGTGTTAGCTCCTCCTTCAATGTCTCCAGCTTCTTCTGCAAAAGCCTGATGAGGGGAATGACCTGACTCAGGCTGGCAGTGTCTGAACTGACTTCACGTGTGGCAAGTTCAAAGGGCATCAAAACCTTGCACAACGTTGAAATCATTCTCCACTGCGCTTGAGACAGGTGCATTCCACCTCCTATATCGTGCTCAATTGTATAGGCTTGAATGGCCTTTTGCTGCTCCTCCAACCTCTGAAGCATATAGAGGGTTGAATTCCACCTCGTTACCACTTCTTGCTTCAGATGATGGCAGGGCAGGTTCAGTAGTTTTTGGTGGTGCTCCAGTCTTCTGTACGTGGTGCCTGTACGCCGAAAGTGTCCCGCAATTCTTCTGGCCACCGACAGCATCTCTTGCACGCCCCTGTCGTTTTTAAAAAAATTCTGCACCACCAAATTCAAGGTATGTGCAAAACATGGGACGTGCTGGAATTTGCCCATATTTAATGCACACACAATATTGCTGGCGTTGTCCGATGCCACAAATCCACAGGAGAGTCCAATTGGGGTAAGCCATTCCGCGATGATCTTCCTCAGTTGCCATAAGAGGTTTTCAGCTGTGTGCGTATTCTGGAAAGCGGTGATACAAAGCGTAGCCTGCCTAGGAAAGAGTTGGCGTTTGCGAGATGCTGCTACTGGTGCCGCCGCTGCTGTTCTTGCGGCGGGAGTCCATACATCTACCCAGTGGGCTGTCACAGTCATATAGTCCTGACCCTGCCCTGCTCCACTTGTCCACATGTCCGTGGTTAAGTGGACATTGGGTACAGCTGCATTTTTTAGGACACTGGTGAGTCTTTTTCTGAGGTCTGTGTACATTTTCGGTATCGCCTGCCTAGAGAAGTGGAACCTAGATGGTATTTGGTAACGGGGGCACACTACCTCAAGAAATTGTGTAGTTCCCTGTGAACTAACGGCGGATACCGGACGCACGTCTAACACCAACATAGTTGTCAAGGCCTCAGTTATCCGCTTTGCAGCAGGATGACTGCTGTGATATTTCATCTTCCTCGCAAAGGACTGTTGGACAGTCAATTGCTTACTGGAAGTAGTACAAGTGGTCTTCCGACTTCCCCTCTGGGATGACCATCGACTCCCAGCAGCAACAACAGCAGCGCCAGCAGCAGTAGGCGTTACACGCAAGGATGCATCGGAGGAATCCCAGGCAGGAGAGGAATCGTCAGAATTGCCAGTGACATGGCCTGCAGGACTATTGGCATTCCTGGGGAAGGAGGAAATTGACACTGAGGGAGTTGGTGGGGTGGTTTGCGTGAGCTTGGTTACAAGAGGAAGGGATTTACTGGTCAGTGGACTGCTTCCGCTGTCACCCAAAGTTTTTGAACTTGTCACTGACTTATTATGAATGCGCTGCAGGTGACGTATAAGGGAGGATGTTCCGAGGTGGTTAACGTCCTTACCCCTACTTATTACAGCTTGGCAAAGGCAACACACGGCTTGACACCTGTTGTCCGCTTTTCTGTTGAAATACCTCCACACTGAAGAGCTTTTTTTTTGGTATTTTCACCAGGCATGTCAACGGCCATATTCCTCCCACGGACAACAGGTGTCTCCCCGGGTGCCTGACTTAAACAAACCACCTCACCATCAGAATCCTCCTGGTCAATTTCCTCCCCAGCGCCAGCAACACCCATATCCTCCTCATCCTGGTGTACTTCAACACTGACATCTTCAATCTGACTATCAGGAACTGGACTGCGGGTGCTCCTTCCAGCACTTGCAGGGGGCGTGCAAATGGTGGAAGGCGCATGCTCTTCACGTCCAGTGTTGGGAAGGTCAGGCATCGCAACCGACACAATTGGACTCTCCTTGTGGATTTGGCATTTCGAAGAACGCACAGTTCTTTGCGGTGCTTTTGCCAGCTTGAGTCTTTTCAGTTTTCTAGCGAGAGGCTGAGTGCTTCCATCCTCATGTGAAGCTGAACCACTAGCCATGAACATAGGCCAGGGCCTCAGCCGTTCCTTGCCACTCCGTGTGGTAAATGGCATATTGGCAAGTTTACGCTTCTCCTCCGACAATTTTATTTTAGGTTTTGGAGTCCTTTTTTTACTGATATTTGGTGTTTTGGATTTGACATGCTCTGTACTATGACATTGGGCATCGACCTTGGCAGACGAAGTTGCTGGCATTTCATTGTCTCGGCCATGACTAGTGGCAGCAGCTTCAGCACGAGGTGGAAGTGGATCTTGATCTTTCCCTAATTTTGGAACCTCAACATTTTTGTTCTCCATATTTTAATAGGCACAACTAAAAGGCACCTCAGGTAAACAATGGAGATGGATGGATACTAGTATACTTATGGATGGACTGCCGAGTGCCGACACAGAGGTAGCTACAGCCGTGGACTACCGTACTGTGTCTGCTGCTAATATAGACTGGATGATAATGAGATGAAATCAATATATATATATGTATGTATATATAATATCACTAGTACTGCAGCCGGACAGGTAGATAATATATTTATTAGGTAATGATGACTGATGACGGACCTGCTGGACACTGTCAGCTCAGCAGCACCGCAGACTGCTACAGTAAGCTACTATACTATAGTAGTATGTACAAAGAAGAAAGAAAAAAAAAAACCACGGGTAGGTGGTATACAATTATGGATGGACTGCCGAGTGCCGACACAGAGGTAGCTACAGCCGTGGACTACCGTACTGTGTCTGCTGCTAATATAGACTGGATGATAATGAGATTAAATCAATATATATATATGTACGTATATATAATATCACTAGTACTGCAGCCGGACAGGTAGATAATATATTTATTAGGTAATGATGACTCATGACGGACCTGCTGGACACTGTCAGCTCAGCAGCACCGCAGACTGCTACAGTAAGCTACTATACTATAGTAGTATGTACAAAGAAGAAAGAAAAAAAACCACGGGTAGGTGGTATACAATTATGGATGGACTGCCGAGTGCCGACACAGAGGTAGCTACAGCCGTGGACTACCGTACTGTGTCTGCTGCTAATATAGACTGGATGATAATGAGATGAAATCAATATATATATATGTATGTATATATAATATCACTAGTACTGCAGCCGGACAGGTAGATAATATATTTATTAGGTAATGATGACTGATGACGGACCTGCTGGACACTGTCAGCTCAGCAGCACCGCAGACTGCTACAGTAAGCTACTATACTATAGTAGTATGTACAAAGAAGAAAGAAAAAAAAAAACCACGGGTAGGTGGTATACAATTATGGATGGACTGCCGAGTGCCGACACAGAGGTAGCTACAGCCGTGGACTACCGTACTGTGTCTGCTGCTAATATAGACTGGATGATAATGAGATGAAATCAATATATATATATGTATGTATATATAATATCACTAGTACTGCAGCCGGACAGGTAGATAATATATTTATTAGGTAATGATGACTGATGACGGACCTGCTGGACACTGTCAGCTCAGCAGCACCGCAGACTGCTACAGTAAGCTACTATACTATAGTAGTATGTACAAAGAAGAAAGAAAAAAAAAAAAACCACGGGTAGGTGGTATACAATTATGGATGGACTGCCGAGTGCCGACACAGAGGTAGCTACAGCCATGGACTACCGTACTGTGTCTGCTGCTAATATAGACTGGATGATAATGAGATGAAATCAATATATATATATGTATGTATATATAATATATTATCTACCTGCAGCCGGACAGGTAGATAATATATTTATTAGGTAATGATGACTGATGACGGACCTGCTGGACACTGTCAGCTCAGCAGCACCGCAGACTGCTACAGTAAGCTACTATACTATAGTAGTATGTACAAAGAAAAAAAAAACCACGGGTAGGTGGTATACAATTATGGATGGACTGCCGAGTGCCGACACAGAGGTAGCTACAGCCGTGGACTAACGTACTGTGTCTGCTGCTAATATAGACTGGATGATTGATAATGAGATGAAATCAATATATATATGTATGTATATATAATATCACTAGTACTGCAGCCGGACAGGTAGATAATATATTTATTAGGTAATGATGACTGATGACGGACCTGCTGGACACTGTCAGCTCAGCAGCACCGCAGACTGCTACAGTAAGCTACTATACTATAGTAGTATGTACAAAGAAGAAAGAAAAAAAAAAAACCACGGGTAGGTGGTATACAATTATGGATGGACTGCCGAGTGCCGACACAGAGGTAGCTACAGCCGTGGACTAACGTACTGTGTCTGCTGCTAATATAGACTGGATGATTGATAATGAGATGAAATCAATATATATATGTATGTATATATAATATCACTAGTACTGCAGCCGGACAGGTAGATAATATATTTATTAGGTAATGATGACTGATGACGGACCTGCTGGACACTGTCAGCTCAGCAGCACCGCAGACTGCTACAGTAAGCTACTATACTATAGTAGTATGTACAAAGAAGAAAGAAAAAAAAAAAAACCACGGGTAGGTGGTATACAATTATGGATGGACTGCCGAGTGCCGACACAGAGGTAGCTACAGCCGTGGACTAACGTACTGTGTCTGCTGCTAATATAGAGTCTAGACTGGATGATAAATTATTGATAATGAGATGAAATCAATATAATATCACTAGTACTGCAGCCGGACAGGTACTATATATATTTATTATGTAATGACTGATGACGGACCTGCTGGACACTGTCAGGTCAGCACAGCACCGCAGACTGCTACAGTAAGCTACTATAGTAGTATGTATAAAGAAGAATGAAAAAAAAAAAACCACGGGTAGGTGGTATACAATATTATATATATATATATATTATATACAATTATATATATATATATATATATATATATTAAACTGGTGGTGATTGATTATTAAACTGGTGGTCACTTCAGGTCACGTTGCAACTTGCAACTAGTACTCCAAGGCCTAAGCAGACAATCACAAAATATATTATTATACTGGTGGTCAGTGTGGTCACAACAATGGCAGTGTGGCACTGACTCTGGCAGCAAAAGTGTGCACTGTACGTTATATGTACTCCTGAGTCCTGCTCTCAGACTCTAACTGCTCCCCACTGTCAGTGTCTCCCCCACAAGTCAGATAATACACTTACAGTCACACTATCTAATCTATAAATATCACTTCAGCAAGTAGTATAGTAGTATACAGTATAGTAGTACTCCTCCTAATAATGCTCCCCAAAATACTGTGTCTCTCTCTTCTCTAAACGGAGAGGACGCCAGCCACGTCCTCTCCCTATGACTCTCAATGCACGTGTGAAAATGGCGGCGACGCGCGGCTCCTTATATAGAATCCGAGTCTCGCGATAGAATCCGAGCCTCGCGAGAATCCGACAGCGTGATGATGACGTTCGGGCGCGCTCGGGTTAGCCGAGCAAGGCGGGAAGATCCGAGCCTGCTCGGACCCGTGTAAAAAAACCTGAAGTTCGGGCGGGTTCGGATTCAGAGGAACCGAACCCGCTCATCTCTAGTATGAAGCAGCAAGAGGGTATGCAGGAAGGAGGACAATATAAGAATGAGGCAAATGTTGGCTCTCTAACTATGCGCTGTAGTCCCACTGAAGGTCATATCCATGTAACACAAGTCGTCAGTCATTTTGCAAGACAAATATTTTGCCTGCTGGAATTATTCAGACTGTTCCTTTCTCAGAATCAGGCCCTATTTATCACAAAAAATAACGCCATCAGTGGAACAAATTTAGCAGGTTTCTTATTGACACAGGAATGGGATCGGTATGAAATACCTACAATCAAAATCCCGACAGCAATTGACCGACGTTCAAAATCCCGACAAGGTCAAAATCCCGACATGGACAAAATACCGACATTTAAAATACTGACAAGGTTAAAATACTGACATGTAAAATGTTGACAGGTCGACATGCAGACACGAGTTTTCATTTTGTGTGTGTGTATGTCAACATAGGTCAACATGGACACCATATAAGTGTACCGCGTCCCCTCGCATGGCTCGCTGCGCTTGCCATGCTTCGGGCACACTATTATATTCCCCCTCCAGGTCCACTGGGATGGTAAAGTATGAACAAGTCGGTTTCAATGAAAAAATGATGTTGACTTTTTGATCTGTTGACCGATTATAAATGTCGGTATTTTGACCTTGTCGGTATTTTAAATGTCGGTATTTTGACCTTGTTGGGATTTTGACTGTCGGTCAATTGCTGTCGGGATTTTGATTGTCGGTAAATTGACTGCATCCCACAGGAACTAATCACTGGTTTAAGCAGAGGAATATAGGTCCTAATTCAGACCTGATTTCTGTGCTGCAAATTACATTGTCCTGCGATCAGATAGTCCCTGCCCAGGGGGAGTGAAAATTTGCCCCGTGCAAGTGTGCGAATGCATGTGTACGCTGTGCGAAAATTCCCCTAAGTCAGCGGACAGCTACAAAACCGTTCGCCTCACAGTCATCATTGAATGTTTTTCCCATTCTGTGCGGGGGATCAGTATGATTAACCTACAATAAAAATCCCGATGGTCAAAATACTGACAACAATTGACCGATGGTCAAAATACCGACATTTAAAATGTCGTCAGATTGCAAAGTAGACACAAGTTTTATTTAAAAATTGGTGTGTATGTTGACATGGACACCGTATAAGTGTACAGGGTCCCCTTGCATGCTTCGGGCACTATTATATTCCCTCTCCACGTCTACTGGAATGGTATAGTATGAACAAGTCAGTTTCAAAAACTCGTGAAAAACTCATGTCGATTTTTCGATCTGACGTAATTTTTCACTGTCGAGATTGTAATATCTGTATTTTGACCTTCTCGTTATTTTGATCATTGGTCAATGGTTAACGGTATTTTGACCGTCGGGATTTTGATTGTAGGTAAATTGACCGCATCCCCTGTGCAGTGTGTGCAGTCTGTGTGTAGCTCAATACTTGCCCCTCCAGTGCTAAGAAATCAGGCTGATGGGGGCCGGAGTTGACGTCACACACCCTCCCTGAAAACTTTTGGGAACGCCTGCGTTTTTCCAGACACTCCCAAAAAACGTCCAGTTACCACCAACAAACGTCCTCTTCCTGGCAATCACCTTACGAATGGCCGTGCAATCTAAATTTTCGCACCATCCTGTCGCTGTTTGGCGACCCGCCTGTGCATTGCGTTGCATACGCATGCGAGGTAGTTCAATAATCGCCTGCCGTGCGAAAACGCACAGCAGCGATCAGGTCTGAATTGGGCCCATAGTATCTCAGGCTTTCCCATATGGAGGTAATAGTAATTGTTTTTAGGGCTGCAGAGAGCTAGGCAACTTTTAGTAGATGTGACCTAATTGTGGGAGGCGCACCCAATGAAGAAAATATTAGGAAAAAGTATCTGCACATTCAACAGAGGTGGGTGAGCCTCCCTAGCCCCACTGGAGCCCAGCACACTGCAGTGTGTGTTGGTGGTGCGAGACTGCTTCTGACAGATAATAGGGGGCAGCGGTGGACCCGGTCCCTGCTTGGCCCCTCCAACGCCTAGACCCAGGTAATTAGTGCCCCCCCCCTTCTTGGCGGCCCTGATTGTACCATCATGAAGTTGGCAATTTTAGACATTTTAAAGGGGCCAATACATCTAGGACCAGTATGATCTAAAGTAGTATAAGTTAAGGTGGTCTAAGCCTGATGTTTCCCGTAGACAACCACACTCTGGGGTAGTATGTTTTACAGATAGAGCTTAAAGTTATTCACTTGCTGCCAAGTAGGTGTTACTGTGCAGCGTCTGAGAATTTCACCGTATTCTAAGTGTTCTGAGGGCATGTGTTAGGTGCGTGAGTGGAATTGTGGCCCGCTCATTGGTGACTGTAGGCAGGGACCCATCTGATTTCAGGCAGACCTCATGCACAAAGGATAGGGCTGGTGCAAATGCAAGCTGATATTGATAATTTCAGAAGTAGATGTACAGGGGCAGTGTGGCCGCATAGATGAAGATCTGCATGTGTGCCAGACATGTGACCAACTCGGAATCAGGCCCTCTATTTCCTATTTTGAACTTGAAGACTATACCTCTGTGCCAATCACCACAGTACTTTTACTGAGAGACAGTCCCTAGATCAGTGAAACCTGCGCCTTCCTCCACACTGTTGTCACACTTTGGGGTCAATTCAGTTCAGCGCGGATGGAATAGCGCTTGGAAGGAGCTTCCAGTGCTATTCAATTCAGCGCGGTTATGTTGGAGAAGGCTGGTACTTACACACTAAACAGGGTGTTTAGTCGCGAGAACAAGTATTCTTTGACTTTATGTGCCCGGCACGATGTTGTTTCCGCCGCACTAAGGACAGAAAACAGCTTTGTGCCAGTACTTTTGTCACATTTCTGCAAATTCTCTCGTCGGGCATCACATCACGCTGAAATGAATGACTCGGGGGCTCCCTCCCGGCGCTATTCAATTCACGCTGAATTGAATTGACCCCTTTGAGAGAGACTTCCCAACTCTGCAACATATACCATCTGTACCAGGATACAGTACCTATTCAAAGAAAAATATGGGGAGACCTTGTACGAAGAACCAGCCTGAGTCAGATGTGGACGGAGGAGGTATCGCTGGGGCTTACATGGAAGCAGCAGCGATAGCACTAATATGGTAATGCAGCAGGAGGCGTCATGCCCCTGCATACATCACTGTTTCGAGCTGTGTCCTAGTACACAACATGGGATCAGCTGCGACACGAACGGGCGGTGGCATGACCCATGGACTTGCACAGGCTGGCCTCCGCAACAGCTACAAATAGGTCACGAAATCTTCATCTGATGGAGCTTCTGGCCCAGTGACAAAATGCCTTTGATTTGGGACGGTGACATCGATGACAATACTGTATACTTCTGTTTTTTGGGAATGGAGGTCGCCGCTGTCCCCTCCCTGCCCCCAAACGGCATCAGACTGTCAACCACTGCTTGAACTTTCTCCCAGTTTGGCAGAATAGCCTTGCTCATGTGTGTGCGGTCTAAACACTGAAGAGAGTGGAAGCCCTTTGGATGCCCTCTGCATGACGGGAAATGGGGACGTGAACATGCCTTTGGCAGTAACCCTCCTCCCAGATGTTGGGAGGTTTAAAAGTACTACATTTTTCTGCTGCGGGCTCCACTGGGCTCCACAAGGATAGACATAGGGGTGTAGAGTAGGATCTTGGTCCGAGGCACCAACAGGCTGAAAAGCTTTGACTGTTCCCAGAATGCATAGCGCCGCCTCCTCTATAACCCCGCCTCCCTGCACAGGAGCTCAGTTTTGTAGTTGGTGCCGCAGATAGCAGGCACATAACAGAGGGGCTGCTCCAGGCAGCCCTAAGAAGAGCCTTTTTGAAGAAAAAGTGAAGACTACAAGGGCAGCAGCGGTGTGTAAATGTCAGAAGACATTCACTGCTGCAGCTCCAGCTCTCCCCAGCGGCACTGTACACTCCCGAGCTCTGGTTGCCGGGTAACTACAGCAGGAGGCTCCGGTTTTCTTCCATGGTCAGGCACACACGACGGGGGCTCTCCGGGATCGCGTGGCCGCGCTTCGGGAGGTGGTGAGTGGGTCCCGCTTGCAGGACCCGTACTTTATCGCGATCCGGCGCGGTCAGTGGGAGGCAGGCCACGCGCGCTGGTGGTGGACACTGTGGCAGTACAGGCGATCCCACTAGATCACCAGGGCATGGGTGCAGGTCAGGTTTTCCCTTAAAACCATTTTAATAGTAGCCCACAGTACCCGGTGGTTTTGCCAGCAGGGGGATAAGGCTTAGACCTGGAGCCCCTCCCCCAGCTCCAGGGCGCCATTTCCCGCAAATGTTCCTGCCCTGGAGCTGCATATCTGTCTCTCCCTCACTCCCTGTCAGTGTCTGGGCGCCATTTCTCTCAGCTACACTGTTCCTGGGACTGCTTGGGCAAATCCTCCTGTGTAAAGCCGCCTGGTTGTCAGCGCTGTGACTTTACATGACACTTAAGTATTCTACCTGCCTATTAGACAGTGTTAGTTAAGAAAGAGTGCATTTAGCCAGGGTTTTCTAGTACAATTACTCTGTGATATACATCCAGTTCTTACTGTGCAGTGTTATATCTATTGACTACATAGCTATATAAGCTGGTCCAGTGCAGTATTATTGTTAGTAATAACCTCTGCATTGTACAACTGTGACCAGGGGCGGATCCAGAAGAAAATGATAGGGGGGGCACCATGGAAGGGGCAAGTACATTTGTGTGCGGCTTCGGTGCATGTGAGGTGGCGCTTCTTATACAATGCCCACAGTTGTAGCCCTCATTATGCAATGTCCACTGTACTGGTAGTGCCCCTTATATAGACCCCATAGTAGTGGTGTCCTTTATGCAATGCCCGTATTGCTCCCAGTAGTAATGTTGCCTGTAGTAATGCCCCCAGTCATTATGCCCCCAGTGGTAATGCCCCTGCAGTTATGACCCCAGTAGTTTACCTCCCCCCTTTAGTTTAGCCTCCCAGTGGTAATGCCCCCACTAGTTTAGCCACCAGTAGTAATGCCCCCCTGTAGTTTGCCCCATTGTAGTTTAGCCCCTGTAGTTATGCCCCCCTTATAGTTTAGCCTCCAGTAGTAATGCCCCCAGTAGTTTGGCCCCCCTGTAGTTTAGCCCCCAAGTAGTAATGCCCCTGTAGTTTAGCCCCCAAGTAGTAATGCCCCTGTAGTTTAGCCCCCAAGTAGTAATGCCCCTGTAGTTTAGCCCCCAAGTAGTAATGCCCCTGTAGTTAAGCCGCCAGTAGTAATGCCCTCCTGTAGTATGCCCCCAGTAGTTACCACCTTTGTAGTTGGCCCCCAGTAATAATGTCCCCCAGTAGCTTGCCCCCAGTAGATGCCCCCCAGTAGTTTGCCCCCAGTAGATGTCCCCCAGTAATAATGTCCCCCAGTAGCTTGCCCCCAGTAGATGCCCCCCAGTAGTTTGCCCCCAGTAGATGTCCCCCAGTAATAATGTCCTCCAGTAGTTTGCCCCCAGTAGTAATGCCCCCTAGGACTTTGCCCCCAATAGATGACCCCCCAGTAGTAATGCCCCCAGTAGATACCCCCCAGTAATAATGCCCCCAGTAGCTGCCCCCAATAGATGACCCCCCCAGTAGTAATGCCCCAAGTAGATGCCCCTCAGTAATAATGCCCCCAGTAAAAATGTCCCCCATTAGGTGCCCCCAATAGATGACCCCCCAGTAGTAATGCCCCCTGTAAGTGCCACCCAGTAATAATGCCCCCAGTAGCTGCCCCCCCAGTAGTGATGCCCCCAGTTATAATGCCCCCAGTTATAATGCCCCCAGTAGTAATCCCCCCCCCAGTAGTAATGCCCCTTGTTGATGCGCCCCCAGTAGTAATGTCCCCCCGTAGTTTTCCCCCAGGAGATGCCCCCGCTGCATTAAGGAAGAAAAAAACATAATACTTACCGAGCCCCGTTCCCGCGCCGCTGCAGTCCTCCTCCTGGCTGGCGTCCTCTCCTCAGTACTATGAGAGAGACGTCATGACTGACGTCTCTCCCATAGCGCACGGCGCAGTGACAGCGCCGGAAGCCGGAGCTCAGTACTGAGCTCCGGCTACCGCTGTGCAGGGAGAAGGGCGCCTGCTGGTAACACAATCTCAGCGGGCGCCCGTCATCTCCCTGTGCGGCGCCGACGCCGCGGGGGGGATGGGGACGGGGGGAGGCCACAAATGACAGGGGGGGCACGGGCCCGAGTGCCCCCCCCCCTGGATCCGCCACTGACTGTGACTATGGGGGTAATTCGAAGTTGATCGCAGCAGGATTTTTGTTAGCAATTGGGCAAAACCATGTGCACTGCAGGGGAGGCAGATATAACATGTGCAGAGAGAGTTAGATTTGGGTGTGGTGTGTTCAATCTGCAATCTAATTTGCAGTGTAAAAATAAAGCAGCCAATATTTACCTTGCACAGAAATAAAAGAACCCACCCAAATCTAACTCTTTCTGCACATGTTATATCTGCCTCCCTTGCAGTGCACATGGGGGGTCATTCCGAGTTGTTTGCTCGTTATTTTTTTCTCGCAACGGAGCGATTAGTCGCTAATGCGCATGCGCAATGTCCGCAGTGCGACTGCGCCAAGTAAATTTGCTATGCAGTTAGGTATTTTACTCACGGCATTACAAGGTTTTTTCTTCGTTCTGGTGATCGTAATGTGATTGACAGGAAGTGGGTGTTTCTGGGTGGAAACTGGCCGTTTTATGGGTGTGTGCGAAAAAACGCTACCGTTTCTGGGAAAAACGCGGGAGTGGCTGGAGAAACGGAGGAGTGTCTGGCCGAACGCTGGGTGTGTTTGTGACGTCAAACCAGGAACGACAAGCACTGAACTGATCGCACTGGCTGAGTAAGGGTGCATACACACGGTGAGATTCGGACTTATCCGATTCTCACCGTGCGACAGGGGGCCGGGTCGGCACTTAGCCAGTATCGCAAGCACATAATGAGTGTGCTTGCGATGCTGGCTATGTGCGATTTTGGCTAAGTGTCAATCCTGATTATCTCTTCTATAGAGATAGTCAGGATTGACTTGCCTGCACAGCCTATTTTTTCGGCCGATGCCGACCGCGCGGGGCCGCGCATCGGCATCGGATCGGGATCGCAAGGTGACTGTCACCTTGCGATCTGCACTATCTTTTCTTCCGATTCTGACTATATAGTCAGAATCGGAAGAAAAAATCGACCCGTGTGTAGAGATGAGCGGGTTCGGTTCCTCGGAATCCGAACCCGCCCGAACTTCATGTTTTTTTTCATGGGTCCGAGCGACTCGGATCTTCCCGCCTTGCTCGGTTAACCCGAGCGCGCCCGAACGTCATCATGACGCTGTCGGATTCTCGCGAGACTCGGATTCTATATAAGGAGCCGCGCGTCGCCGCCATTTTCACACGTGCATTGAGATTGATAGGGTGAGGACGTGGCTGGCGTCCTCTCCATTTAGATTAGAAGAGAGAGAGTGAGATTGATTTGAGACAGAGACACTTGATTTACTGGAGCTTAGGAGTACTGTAGAGAGTGCAGAGTTTAGTAGTGACTGACCACAGTGACCACCAGACAGTGCAGTTTTATTTAATATAATCCGTTCTCTGCCTGAAAAAAACGATACACAGTGACTCAGTCACATACCATATCTGTGTGCACTGCTCAGCCCAGTGTGCTGCATCATCTATGTATATATCTGACTGTGCTCACACAGCTTATAATTGTGGGGGAGACTGGGGAGCAGTGCCAGTTATAGGTTATAGCAGGAGCCAGGAGTACATATTATTAAAATTAAACAGTGCACACTTTTGCTGCAGGAGTGCCACTGCCAGTGTGACTGACCAGTGACCTGACCACACTGACCACCAGTATAGTTAGTAGTATACTATATTGTGATTGCCTGAAAAAGTTAAACACTCGTCGTGTGACTTGTGTGGTGTTTTTTTTTTTATTCTATAAAAAACTCATTCTGCTGACAGACAGTGTCCAGCAGGTCCGTCATTATATAATATATACCTGTCCGGCTGCAGTAGTGATATATATATATTTTTTATATCATTATTTATCATCCAGTCGCAGCAGACACAGTACGGTAGTTCACGGCTGTAGCTACCTCTGTGTCGGCACTCGGCAGTCCATCCATAATTGTATACCACCTACCCGTGGTTTTTTTTTCTTTCTTCTTTATACATACATACTACATCTCTTTATCAACCAGTCTATATTAGCAGCAGACACAGTACAGTAGTCCACGGCTGTAGCTACCTCTGTGTCGGCACTCGGCAGTCCATCCATAATTGTATACCACCTACCCGTGGTTTTTTTTTCTTTCTTCTTTATACATACATACTACATCTCTTTATCAACCAGTCTATATTAGCAGCAGACACAGTACAGTACGGTAGTCCACGGCTGTAGCTACCTCTGTGTCGGCACTCGGCAGTCCGTCCATAATTGTATACCACCTACCCGTGGTTTTTTTTTCTTTCTTCTTTATACATACATACTACATCTCTTTATCAACCAGTCTATATTAGCAGCAGACACAGTACAGTAGTCCACGGCTGTAGCTACTTCTGTGTCGGCACTCGGCAGTCCATCCATAATTGTATACCACCTACCCGTGGTTTTTCTTTCTTTCTTCTTTATACATACATACTACATCTCTTTATCAACCAGTCTATATTAGCAGCAGACACAGTACAGTACGGTAGTCCACGGCTGTAGCTACCTCTGTGTCGGCACTCGGCAGTCCGTCCATAATTGTATACCACCTACCCGTGGTTTTTTTTTCTTTCTTCTTTATACATACATACTACATCTCTTTATCAACCAGTCTATATTAGCAGCAGACACAGTACAGTAGTCCACGGCTGTAGCTACCTCTGTGTCGGCACTCGGCAGTCCATCCATAATTGTATACCACCTACCCGTGGTTTTTTTTTCTTTCTTCTTTATACATACATACTACATCTCTTTATCAACCAGTCTATATTAGCAGCAGACACAGTACAGTACGGTAGTCCACGGCTGTAGCTACCTCTGTGTCGGCACTCGGCAGTCCGTCCATAATTGTATACCACCTACCCGTGGTTTTTTTTCTTTCTTCTTTATACATACATACTACATCTCTTTATCAACCAGTCTATATTAGCAGCAGACACAGTACAGTAGTCCACGGCTGTAGCTACCTCTGTGTCGGCACTCGGCAGTCCATCCATAATTGTATACCACCTACCCGTGGTTTTTTTTTTCTTTCTTCTTTATACATACTACATCTCATTATCAAACAGTCTATATTAGCAGCAGACACAGTACGGTAGTCCACGGCTGTAGCTACCTCTGTGTCGGCACTCGGCAGTCCGTCCATAATTGTATACCACCTACCCGTGGTTTTTTTTTCTTTCTTCTTTATACATACTACATCTCATTATCAACCAGTCTATATTAGCAGCAGACACAGTACGGTAGTCCACGGCTGTAGCTACCTCTGTGTCGGCACTCGGCAGTCCATCCATAATTGTATACCACCTACCCGTGGTTTTTTTTTCTTTCTTCTTTATACATACTACATCTCATTATCATCCAGTCTATATTAGCAGCAGACACAGTACAGTACGGTAGTCCACGGCTGTAGCTACCTCTGTGTCGGCACTCGGCAGTCCGTCCATAATTGTATACCACCTACCCGTGGTTTTTTTTTTCTTTCTTCTTTATACATACTACATCTCATTATCAACCAGTCTATATTAGCAGCAGACACAGTACGGTAGTCCACGGCTGTAGCTACCTCTGTGTCGGCACTCGGCAGTCCATCCATAATTGTATACCACCTACCCGTGGTTTTTTTTTCTTTCTTCTTTATACATACATACTACATCTCTTTATCAACCAGTCTATATTAGCAGCAGACACAGTACAGTAGTCCACGGCTGTAGCTACCTCTGTGTCGGCACTCGGCAGTCCATCCATAATTGTATACCACCTACCCGTGGTTTTTTTTTCTTTCTTCTTTATACATACATACTACATCTCTTTATCAACCAGTCTATATTAGCAGCAGACACAGTACAGTAGTCCACGGCTGTAGCTACCTCTGTGTCGGCACTCGGCAGTCCATCCATAATTGTATACCACCTACCCGTGGTTTTTTTTTCTTTCTTCTTTATACATACATACTACATCTCATTATCATCCAGTCTATATTAGCAGCAGACACAGTACAGTACAATAGTCCACGGCTGTAGCTACCTCTGTCGGCACTCGGCAGTCCATCCATAATTGTATACTAGTATCCATCCATCTCCATTGTTTACCTGAGGTGCCTTTTAGTTGTGCCTATTAAAATATGGAGAACAAAAATGTTGAGGTTCCAAAATTAGGGAAAGATCAAGATCCACTTCCACCTCGTGCTGAAGCTGCTGCCACTAGTCATGGCCGAGACGATGAAATGCCAGCAACGTCGTCTGCCAAGGCCGATGCCCAATGTCATAGTACAGAGCATGTCAAATCCAAAACACCAAATATCAGTAAAAAAAGGACTCCAAAACCTAAAATAAAATTGTCGGAGGAGAAGCGTAAACTTGCCAATATGCCATTTACCACACGGAGTGGCAAGGAACGGCTGAGGCCCTGGCCTATGTTCATGGCTAGTGGTTCAGCTTCACATGAGGATGGAAGCACTCAGCCTCTCGCTAGAAAACTGAAAAGACTCAAGCTGGCAAAAGCACCGCAAAGAACTGTGCGTTCTTCGAAATCCCAAATCCACAAGGAGAGTCCAATTGTGTCGGTTGCGATGCCTGACCTTCCCAACACTGGACGTGAAGAGCATGCGCCTTCCACCATTTGCACGCCCCCTGCAAGTGCTGGAAGGAGCACCCGCAGTCCAGTTCCTGATAGTCAGATTGAAGATGTCAGTGTTGAAGTACACCAGGATGAGGAGGATATGGGTGTTGCTGGCGCTGGGGAGGAAATTGACCAGGAGGATTCTGATGGTGAGGTGGTTTGTTTAAGTCAGGCACCCGGGGAGACACCTGTTGTCCGTGGGAGGAATATGGCCGTTGACATGCCTGGTGAAAATACCAAAAAAATCAGCTCTTCGGTGTGGAAGTATTTCACCAGAAATGCGGGCAACATTTGTCAAGCCGTGTGTTCCCTTTGTCAAGCTGTAATAAGTAGGGGTAAGGACGTTAACCACCTCGGAACATCCTCCCTTATACGTCACCTGCAGCGCATTCATAATAAGTCAGTGACAAGTTCAAAAACTTTGGGCGACAGCGGAAGCAGTCCACTGACCAGTAAATCCCTTCCTCTTGTAACCAAGCTCACGCAAACCACCCCACCAACTCCCTCAGTGTCAATTTCCTCCTTCCCCAGGAATGCCAATAGTCCTGCAGGCCATGTCACTGGCAATTCTGACGAGTCCTCTCCTGCCTGGGATTCCTCCGATGCATCCTTGCGTGTAACGCCTACTGCTGCTGGCGCTGCTGTTGTTGCTGCTGGGAGTCGATGGTCATCCCAGAGGGGAAGTCGTAAGCCCACTTGTACTACTTCCAGTAAGCAATTGACTGTCCAACAGTCCTTTGCGAGGAAGATGAAATATCACAGCAGTCATCCTGCTGCAAAGCGGATAACTGAGGCCTTGACAACTATGTTGGTGTTAGACGTGCGTCCGGTATCCGCCGTTAGTTCACAGGGAACTAGACAATTTATTGAGGCAGTGTGCCCCCGTTACCAAATACCATCTAGGTTCCACTTCTGTAGGCAGGCGATACCGAGAATGTATACGGACGTCAGAAAAAGACTCACCAGTGTCCTAAAAAATGCAGTTGTACCCAATGTCCACTTAACCACGGACATGTGGACAAGTGGAGCAGGGCAGGGTCAGGACTATATGACTGTGACAGCCCACTGGGTAGATGTATGGACTCCCGCCGCAAGAACAGCAGCGGCGGCACCAGTAGCAGCATCTCGCAAACGCCAACTCTTTCCTAGGCAGGCTACGCTTTGTATCACCGCTTTCCAGAATACGCACACAGCTTAAAACCTCTTACGGCAACTGAGGAAGATCATCGCAGAATGGCTTACCCCAATTGGACTCTCCTGTGGATTTGTGGCATCGGACAACGCCAGCAATATTGTGTGTGCATTAAATATGGGCAAATTCCAGCACATCCCATGTTTTGCACATACCTTGAATTTGGTGGTGCAGAATTTAAAAAAAAACGACAGGGGCGTGCAAGAGATGCTGTCGGTGGCCAGAAGAATTGCGGGACACTTTCGGCGTACAGGCACCACGTACAGAAGACTGGAGCACCACCAAAAACTACTGAACCTGCCCTGCCATCATCTGAAGCAAGAAGTGGTAACGAGGTGGAATTCAACCCTCTATATGCTTCAGAGGTTGGAGGAGCAGCAAAAGGCCATTCAAGCCTATACAATTGAGCACGATATAGGAGGTGGAATGCACCTGTCTCAAGTGCAGTGGAGAATGATTTCAACGTTGTGCAAGGTTCTGATGCCCTTTGAACTTGCCACACGTGAAGTCAGTTCAGACACTGCCAGCCTGAGTCAGGTCATTCCCCTCATCAGGCTTTTGCAGAAGAAGCTGGAGACATTGAAGGAGGAGCTAACACGGAGCGATTCCGCTAGGCATGTGGGACTTGTGGATGGAGCCCTTAATTCGCTTAACAAGGATTCACGGGTGGTCAATCTGTTGAAATCAGAGCACTACATTTTGGCCACCGTGCTCGATCCTAGATTTAAAACCTACCTTGGATCTCTCTTTCCGGCAGACACAAGTCTGCTGGGGTTGAAAGACCTGCTGGTGAGAAAATTGTCAAGTCAAGCGGAACGCGACCTGTCAACATCTCCTCCTTCACATTCTCCCGCAACTGGGGGTGCGAGGAAAAGGCTCAGAATTCCGAGCCCACCCGCTGGCGGTGATGCAGGGCAGTCTGGAGCGACTGCTGATGCTGACATCTGGTCCGGACTGAAGGACCTGACAACGATTACGGACATGTCGTCTACTGTCACTGCATATGATTCTCTCAACATTGAAAGAATGGTGGAAGATTATATGAGTGACCGCATCCAAGTAGGCACGTCACACAGTCCGTACTTATACTGGCAGGAAAAAGAGGCAATTTGGAGGCCCTTGCACAAACTGGCTTTATTCTACCTAAGTTGCCCTCCCACAAGTGTGTACTCCGAAAGAGTGTTTAGTGCCGCCGCTCACCTTGTCAGCAATCGGCGTACGAGGTTACATCCAGAAAATGTGGAGAAGATGATGTTCATTAAAATTAATTATAATCAATTCCTCCGCGGAGACATTGACCAGCAGCAATTGCCTCCACAAAGTACACAGGGAGCTGAGATGGTGGATTCCAGTGGGGACGAATTGATAATCTGTGAGGAGGGGGATGTACACGGTGATATATCGGAGGATGATGATGAGGTGGACATCTTGCCTCTGTAGAGCCAGTTTGTGCAAGGAGAGATTAATTGCTTCTTTTTTGGGGGGGGTCCAAACCAACCCGTCATATCAGTCACAGTCGTGTGGCAGACCCGGTCACTGAAATGATGGGTTGGTTAAAGTGTGCATGTCCTGTTTATACAACATAAGGGTGGGTGGGAGGGCCCAAGGACAATTCCATCTTGCACCTCTTTTTTCTTTTATTTTTCTTTGCGTCATGTGCTGTTTGGGGAGGGTTTTTTGGAAGGGCCATCCTGCGTGACACTGCAGTGCCACTCCTAGATGGGCCCGGTGTTTGTGTCGGCCACTAGGGTCGCTTATCTTACTCACACAGTCAGCTACCTCATTGCGCCTCTTTTTTTCTTTGCGTCATGTGCTGTTTGGGGAGGGTTTTTTGGAAGGGCCATCCTGCGTGACACTGCAGTGCCACTCCTAGATGGGCCCGGTGTTTGTGTCGGCCACTAGGGTCGCTTATCTTACTCACACAGTCAGCTACCTCATTGCGCCTCTTTTTTTCTTTGCGTCATGTGCTGTTTGGGGAGGGTTTTTTGGAAGGGCCATCCTGCGTGACACTGCAGTGCCACTCCTAGATGGGCCCGGTGTTTGTGTCGGCCACTAGGGTCGCTTATCTTACTCACACAGTCAGCTACCTCATTGCGCCTCTTTTTTTCTTTGCGTCATGTGCTGTTTGGGGAGGGTTTTTTGGAAGGGCCATCCTGCGTGACACTGCAGTGCCACTCCTAGATGGGCCCGGTGTTTGTGTCGGCCACTAGGGTCGCTTATCTTACTCACACAGTCAGCTACCTCATTGCGCCTCTTTTTTTCTTTGCGTCATGTGCTGTTTGGGGAGGGTTTTTTGGAAGGGACATCCTGCGTGACACTGCAGTGCCACTCCTAGATGGGCCCGGTGTTTGTGTCGGCCACTAGGGTCGCTTATCTTACTCACACAGCTACCTCATTGCGCCTCTTTTTTTCTTTGCGTCATGTGCTGTTTGGGGAGGGTTTTTTGGAAGGGACATCCTGCGTGACACTGCAGTGCCACTCCTAGATGGGCCCGGTGTTTGTGTCGGCCACTAGGGTCGCTTATCTTACTCACACAGCGACCTCGGTGCAAATTTTAGGACTAAAAATAATATTGTGAGGTGTGAGGTATTCAGAATAGACTGAAAATGAGTGTAAATTATGGTTTTTGAGGTTAATAATACTTTGGGATCAAAATGACCCCCAAATTCTATGATTTAAGCTGTTTTTTAGGGTTTTTTGAAAAAAACACCCGAATCCAAAACACACCCGAATCCGACAAAAAAAATTCGGTGAGGTTTTGCCAAAACGCGGTCGAACCCAAAACACGGCCGCGGAACCGAACCCAAAACCAAAACACAAAACCCGAAAAATTTCCGGCGCTCATCTCTAGTGTACACACCTTAAGTCTCGAGCTACTCAGAAACTGCACAGAGAAGTCTTTTCACAATATTGCGAATCTTTCGTTCGCAATTTTACTATGCTAAGATTCACTCCCAGTAGGCGACGGCTTAGCGTGTGCAAAGCTGCTAAAAGCAGCTTGCGAGCGAACAACTCGGAATGACCCCCATGGTTTTGCCCAATTGCTATAAAAAATCCTGCTGCGATCAACTTGGAATTACCCCCTATATGTGTGTGCATTAGCTTGCTGAGTGGTTTCCATTTCGTGTCTCTCACTCAACTTGCTATCCCTATATTCTGTAACCTGAGGGGGCTTGGTGCGTCAGGTTTATTTATATAGGATTTTCACAAGATATACTTTAATACGTATTTTTCTCTGTGATTTTAGTCACCATATCTCTCCTATATCTCTGCTTGTGCTGACTACACTGCGCAGGGGTTTGGGTAAGAGGTATTGTGCTGCTGCCAATTGTTCTGTGTTACCTGATACTGCAAGTTATATCATGTCTGCTTCTGAAGGTAACGGTTCTGGGGCGGAACACACTGCAGGTGTTGCTGAAGCCACAGATCCATATGAGGAGAATATAGCAACTGTGGGCTCTGGTTCTGGGGGCTCCTTGCCCCCCAGTGGGACTGTGGCAACGGAGGTACATAATGACCCACCGTGGGCTGCTTTTTCCATGCTTCTGCATATGCTAGTTAATAAACTAACACCCCTATGGGACCCCCTATGCCGGTACAACCGTATGTGGTCCCTGCAGCTAACCCGCCGTGGGCGGACAATTTATCTGCTCAATTGAAGAAGTTGAACCAGTCCTTGACTACTAAAAAGTCTGACCCTTGCTCGCCCAAGCCCAAGGGGTCCTCTAAGCGAGCTCTTATCTCCTCACAATCCACTGCTGTCACTGACACCTCGTCTGATGAAGATGGCACTTACACTGACCCCACAGATTCTGACACAGATACTGCTGATGGGGAGGGTAGTTCACATGTGGATGTTCCTGATCTTTTGGAGGCTATTAAGTTGATTTTACAGATTACGGATGATCCCGAGCCATCCGTCCCTCCTAAGAAACCCGATAGGTTAAAGCGTCAGAAGGTGGTTAAACAAGTTTTACCTCAATCTTACCACCTAGTGGATATATGTCAGGAACCCTGGGAAAACCCGGGTAAGAAGTTTGTGCCTCAAAAGAAGATGCTAGCTCTCTATCCCCTCACGCCAGAGCTGTCTAAAAATTGGGAAACGCCTCCTCCAGTAGACTCATATGTGGCTAGGATGGTGGTTTCCTCAGCTCTACCTGTCACTACCGTCACGTCTCTAAAAGAGCCTATGGATAAACGTGTGGAGGGTTGCCTGAAAGCGATTTACACCCTCACGGGTGCTGCACAAAGGCCCACTATTGCAGCAACATGGGCTGCAGAGGCTATTGAAGCATGGGCCTTGGAGTTAGAAGCTGAAATCTCTTCTGACCATGCTAGACAATGTTTGTCATATATTGTCACAGCTTCTCACTATATTAAAGAGGCGGCTTCTGATGCCGGTATCCTAGCAGCCGAGGCCTCTACTACATCAGTCCTGGCTTGCCGGATATTGTGGCTGAGATCCTGGTCTGTGGATCTGGACTCTAGAAAAACCCTGGAGGTACTCCCTTTCAAGGGAGATATTCTGTTTGGGGAGGACTTAAATAAGATTGTGGCTGACTTGGCTACTGCCAAAACTGCCTGCCTGCCAAGTACCGCTCCTTCTGTGTCGAAGGCTAAAGGTACTTCCTTTCGCCCCTTTCGTCCTTCAGGTAAAGCAAAAGGTCAGCCGTACAACAAGCAGGCCTGCACTTCCAAACCTGGTAAGCCAAAGCCCAAAAGAGCCTGGGCGGCCCGTCAGCCAGCTTCCAAGACCGATAAGCCTGCCGCCATAGCCTTCAAAAACCGACCCCCTCATCGATTTTGCCGGACAGACGTCCCGTTGGACGAGACAAAGGCAAACACTCTACATTTGGTGGTACAGACCCTCCTGGATACAGGAGTCGTAGTACAGGTGCCTCTTGTGCAGAGGGGCCGGGGTTACTATTCTCCGCTGTTTCTAGTCCCGAAACCGAATGGGTCTTCCCGGCCCATCCTCAACCTCAAGGCATTGAACAGGTTTGTGAAAGTTTCCAAGTTCTGTATGGAAACCCTTTGCTCTATAGTTCTGGCCTTGAAACCTAGGGACTACATGGTCTCCCTGGACATACAGGATGCTTACCTGCATATTCCTATAGCAGCGTCACATCAACAATACCTGAGGTTTGCGATTGGCAACCTCCATTACCAGTTTCGGGCGTTACCTTTTGGTTTAACTATGGCTCCGCGTGTCTTCACCAAAGTTATGGCAGTGATGACGGTGGACGACTTGTTAATCCTGGCAAATTCCCCAGAACTTCTCCTACGTCATCTGGATATGACTGTCCGGTTTCTACAAGCCCACGGGTGGCTCATCAACTGGAAGAAATCTTCCCTGGTCCCAGCTCAGAGCATGGTGCACCTGGGAGCGCTATTGGACACTCACAACCAGAGGTTGTTCTTGTCTCAGGAGAAAGTCCTGAAGCTTCAGGACAGGATTCGTTGCTTCCTTTCTCGTCCGCAAGTGTCGATACATTCGGCGATGCAGGTGCTGGGCCTCATGGTGTCAGCATTCGACATGGTGGAGTATGCTCAATTCCATTCTCGCCCCCTCCAGAGGCTGATTCTAGCCAAGTGGGACGGCCTGCCTCACCGGATCAGGTCTCACATGATCTCATTGACTACGGAGGTCCGTCTGTCGCTACTCTGGTGGTTCCAGGACCGACAATTGTGCACGGGCCGTCCCATCTGGATATCCAACTGGATCCTGTTGACGACAGATGCCAGTCTAAGAGGTTGGGGAGCGGTGCTGGAGCAACACTCCCTTCAGGGTCGGTGGACCAAGGAGGAATCCCTCCTCTCGATCAACATTCTGGAATTGCGGGCGGTCTTCAATGCGTTGAACCTGGCCCAGCATTTAATTCAGAACCGTCCTGTTCAAGTACAGTCGGACAACGCCACCACAGTGGCTTACATAAATCATCAAGGCGGCACTCGAAGCCGTTTGGCAATTAAGGAAATCTCACGGATTCTTCATTGGGCAGAACGCCATCTACCGGCCATATCGGCAATATTCATTCCGGGAGTCCTGAATTGGGAAGCAGACTTTCTCAATCATCAGGACGTACATGCCGGCGAGTGGGGCCTCCATCCAGAAGTGTTTCTACTCCTAGTGGAAAAATGGGGCCTTCCAGACGTAGATCTGATGGCGTCTCGACACAATCACAAGGTTCCGGTCTTTGGAGCAAGAACAAGGGATCCTCAAGCAGCATTCGTGGATGCGCTGACGGTGCCGTGGAGGTTTCGGCAGCCGTACGTGTTCCCTCCGGTGTCACTCCTGCCCAGGGTAATTCGGAAGTTCAAGCAAGAAAAAGGAAATCAGCTTCTCATAGCTCCAGCGTGGCCCAGACGGCACTGGTTCTCAGACCTGCAAGGCCTATCGTCAGAGCGTCCAATTCTACTTCCACAACGCCCAGACCTTCTCGTTCAGGGCCCCTGTGCCTACCAGGACCTAGCCCGACTGTCTTTGACGGCGTGGCTCTTGAAGCTTCCGTCTTGAGGGCTAAAGGGTTTTCTGAGGCGGTCATTCAAACTATGTTGCGGGCCCGGAAACCGTCTTCGGCTCGGATTTACTATAGGGTCTGGCATTCTTTCTTTGTTTGGTGCGCATCTAACGATTATGACGCTTCCAAGTTTAGTATAGCCAAGTTGTTGGCTTTTCTTCAGCAGGGCCTGGACTTAGGCCTGCGTCTGGCCTCCCTCAAGGTTCAAATATCTGCCTTGTCGGTGTGGTTTCAGAGAAAAATTGCGACCTTACCTGATGTGCATACCTTTACTCAGGGTGTGTTGCGTATCCAACCTCCCTATGTCCCGCCTGTGGCTCCTTGGGACTTGTCGGTGGTTTGGGGGCGTTACAAGAGTCTCCGTTTGAACCTCTTGGCTCAGTTGATCTTAAGTGGCTTTCCCTTAAGGTGGTGTTTCTGCTGGCTATTGCTTCAGCTAGAAGAGTGTCGGATTTGGGTACCTTGTCCTGTAGTTCCCCATATCTGATATTTCACTGAGACCGGGAGGTTCTTAGGACTCGTCCCGGATATTTACCTAAGGTGGTTTATTCGTTCCACCTTAACCAGGAGATTGTGGTTCCGGCACTAGTTTCTCCTGATTTGTCTCCCAAAGAGCGGTCTTTGGATGTGGTACGGGCTCTCCGTATCTATGTGAAGAGAACTGCTTCGATTATAAAATCTGATTCTCTCTTTGTGTTGTTTGGATTTCACAAACGGGGCTGGCCTGCTCACAAGCAGACTTTGGCCAGATGGATTAGAATGGTGATTGCACATACTTATGTGAGGGCTGGTCTATCAGCTCCTGCTCACATTACGGCCCATTCTACTCGGTCTGTTGGACCTTCTTGGGCGGCCCGCCATGGTGCGACCCTTGAACAATTGTGCAAGGCGGCTACGTGGTCCTCTGTGAACACGTTCATAAGGTTCTATGCCTTCGATACTGCCGTTTCCCAGGATGCTTCCTTTGGATGCAGGGTTCTTGTGCCCGCTACAGTGCGTCCCCTCCCATAAGGAACTGCTTTAGGACATCCCCTATGTCTTTCCTTGTGGAGCCCAGTGTACCCCGCAGCAGAAAACGAGTTTTATGGTAAGAACTTACCTTTGTTAAAACTCTTTCTGCGAAGTACACTGGGCTCCACAAGGCACCCACCCTGACGCACTTAGCTTCTTTGGGTTGGTATGGCATTAGCCGCTGACACTTCTCCTGTCGTGAGAGTGTGGTGTATGTGGCTACTAACTGTTGTCGTCTCTTTTCCTGCTACTGCATTGGGCTGGTTAACTAAAAACTGAGCTCCTGTGCAGGGAGGCAGGGTTATAGAAGAGGCGGCGCTATGCATTCTGGGAACAGTCAAAGCTTTTCAGCCTGTTGGTGCCTCGGATCAAGATCCTACTCTACACCCCTATGTCTATCCTTGTGGAGCCCAGTGTACCTCGCAGAAAGAGTTTTAACAAAGGTAAGTTCTTACCATAAAACTCGTTATCTAATATGAATGCACTGTGGAAAAACATAGGCCCTCATTCCGAGTTGTTCGCTCGTTGCCGAGTTTCGCTATATTGCGATTAGTCGCTTACTGCGCATGCGCAAGGTTCGCAGAGCGCATGCGCATAGTTATTTTACTCACGGCATAACAAGAAATTTTCATCGTTCTGGTGATCGGAGTGTGATTGACAGGAAGTGGGTGTTTCTGGGCGGAAACTGGCCGTTTTATGGGAGTGTGCGAAAAAACGCTGGCATTTCTGGGAAAAACGCGGGAGTGTCTGAAGAAACGGGGGAGTGTCTGGGCGAACGCTGGGTGTGTTTGTGACGTCAAACCAGGAACGAAAAGGACTAAACTGATCGCAGTGGCAGAGTAAGTCTCGAGCTACTCAGAAACTGCTAAGAATTTTCTATTCGCAATTCTGCTAATCTTTCGTTCGCAATTCTGCAAAGCTAAGATTCACTCCCAGAGGGCGGCGGCTTAGCGTGTGCAATGCTGCTAAAAGCAGCTAGCGAGCGAACAACTCGGAATGAGGGCCTTAAAGTGTTAATTAACGAGTTAAGTGTTAGTGTGAAAGATGCATTTTGCATACTGTAATGTTTTTATTCCAAAATAATAAAATAGCGAGAGCGGGATGTACTAAGCAGTAACACAGTGGTAAAACCTATTACCGGCTTGTTGTCTTTTCTCATATGTTCTATCCTCGGCCTGCCTCGGTTTCAGTTGCTTTCGCATCTCCTGTTACACGTGACGTCTTTGGCACGGTACCTGCTCTCATAGGCGGCCGTGTAACAGGTGATGCGGAAGCACCTGACAGCACGGCAGGCAGAGGATAGAACATATGGGAAAAGACTCTAGCACTCCAGCATGAGGGACATACACTGCCCCCTCTACTGCCGGCCCACGCAGGGCCGGTGCAAGGTTTCTCGGCACCCTAGGCAAAACTTCGGCCTTCTGCCCGTTCCACCGGGTGGTCTTCTGGTTGCCGAATGTCGGGGATCCCGGCGCACAGTATACCGGCGCCGGAATCCCGACACCCGGCCTACCGACACATATTCTCCCTCGTGGGGGTCCACGACCCCCCTGGAGGGAGAATAAATAGCGTGGTGCGCTTAGCGTGTCACCGTGCCTGCAGCGCGGCGAGCGCAGCGAGCCCGCAGGGGGCTCATTTGCGCTCGCCACGCTGTCGGTATGCCAGCGGTCGGGCTCCCGGCGCCGGTATGCTGGTCGCTGGGAGCCCGGCCGCCAGCATACCATACTACAACCCCTTCCCCCTACCCACCCTTCAGATGAAAGGCATGTTGCTCTCACCCCCTCCCCCCTACTCTGGTAAATGTCTGCTGTTCTATCCCCCCAAAATCTGTGTGCATGCTGTTGCTGATCCCCCCAGACTGTGTGCATGCCTGCTCTTTATCTCCTCCCCCCACCCCCTCACCACACCGCTGCTCTCGCCCTCTTTCCTTATCAATGCAGAGAATGTACTGTGCAGCCACCTTACCTGCAGGCTGCAGTGCAGAGTTGAAACTGAGTAGTCTGTGAAAGAGCCTGGAATGAAGAGCAGTACTGCATGTCACCCCCAGCCAGGACTCCAGGAGCTGTCACAGTTACTGCCTGTGCCGGGTGGAGCTGGAGCTGGAGGCTGCAATACGGGAGCTTAGCAGTCACGGCTACTGTAAGATACGCATTCTGGGGGATTGCAGTGGCTGTAAAAGGTAGGGCAGCTGTAGCAGGCCGTCCCCTCAGGTCCCGGCGCCCCTAGGCAGCTGCCTAAAGCTGCCTAGTGGAAGCTCCGGCCCTGGGCCCACGCTATCCCTCAGACTTTCCCCCGGTAACAAAAATGCAAGTTTCAGGCCTGCAATGATCAGTGATCGCAAAAACGTGCTACAGTGCGTATTTTACCCCAGAATTGATGGTGGGGACACAAAAATAAAGAAATGCCGGGTTCCTCAGGACGCGCTGTGACCCGCAGCACTGTCCTGTGCTGTCAGTCAGGTATCCACAACAACAGACGGAGGAACTTGGAAGAGGCAGAGATCATGAAGAGTATGATCTCCCGTTCTCCCCTCATCCTCTGCTCTGCATGACCCTGCCTCCTCCACGAATAACGGCTGCAGATGCCCTCCCTCCGCAAGTAGCATGACTCAACCCGCTGCTCCTTGGCAGCCCACTGGACATCCGCCCGGCTGACTCCGTTGCTGTATATGGTATCCGGACTCCAGGTCGACACCACTTAGGTCGACACCACTTAGGTCAACACTGCAAATAGGTCGACACAGACAACAGGTCGACAGGAAAAAAGGTCGACGTGAGTTTTTCACTTTTTTTTTTTTTACTTTTTCATACTTTACGATCCACGTGGACTACAATTGGGAACAGTAACCTGCCCGAAGTTCACTCCCCATGCGAGGGGACACGGTGCACTAATTGGGGTTCCCGGTCACATTACGAAGAAAACGACACCAAAAACACATAAAAGACACGTTGATCTTTTTTCCTGTCGACCTTGTTCATGTCAACCTTTTGTCTGTGTTGACCTATTTGCAGTGTCGACCAACTGCTGTCGACCTACTTGGTGTCAACCCTGAGTCCCAGATCCGCTGTATATACCCCAGGAGGGGGCAGTTCGGTCCCTGTGCCCCGGCTGGATGCTGCCGCCTCTCTCCCCGCTGATTCCCCTCATCTCTCTCCCCACCCAGGTGGCCGCCCCCTCCGTGTTTTCCGCTCTCCCCTGGCCGCATCCTCTGACTCCAGGCTGGCAGTGGTGTAGGCCTCGTGCCGATCCCCGGACTATACCCCCCGGCTTGACTCCACTGTCCATGGAGGAGCCCAGAGTGCTCTTTTTATGGGTACGTGGTGGGGGCCTGGTCCCTGGAGGGTGTTGGTATGGTGGTGCTTCCCAATGGGGGCTTCAGGCTGCACTCTCTCCTGCCTCTCTGTCCCTACTCCCTTCTACCTCTGTCCCTACTCCCTGGTGCCTCTCTCTGTCCCTATTCCCTGTTACCACTGTCTCTACTGCCTGGTGCCTCTCTCTGTCCCTATTCCCTGCTACCTCTGTCCCTACTGTCTGGTGCCTCTCTCTGTCCCTACTTCCTGCTACCTCTGTCCCTACTACCTGGTATATCTCTCTGTCCCTACTCCCTGCTACCTCTGTCCCTACTGCCTGGCGCCTCTCTCTGTCCCTATTCCCTGCTACCTCTGTCTCTACTGCCTGGTGCCTCTCTCTGTCCCTATTCCCTGCTACCTCTGTCCCTACTGTCTGGTGCCTCTCTCTGTCCCTACTTCCTGCTACCTCTGTCCCTACTACCTGGTATATCTCTCTGTCCCTACTCCCTGCTACCTCTGTCCCTACTGCCTGGCGCCTCTCTCTGTCCCTTCTCCCTGCTACCTCTGTCCCTACTCCCTGGTGCCTCTCTCTGCCTTTACTCCCTGCTACCTCTGTCCCTACTCCCTGGTGCCTCTCTCTGTCCCTACTCCCTGCTACCTCTGTCCCTTTTCCCTGGTGCCTCTCTCCCTACTCCCTGCTACCTCTGTCCCTACTTCCTGGTGCCTCTCTCTGACCTTACTCCCTGGTGCCTCTTTCTGTCCCTACTCCCTCTGTCCCTACTCCCTGGTGCCTCTCTCTGTCCTTACTCCCTGCTACCTCTCTCTGTCCCTACTCCCTGCTACCTCTGTCCCTACTCCCTGCTACCTCTGTCCCTACTCCCTGGTGCCTCTCTCTGACCTTACTCCCTGGTGCCTCTCTCTGTCCCTACTCCCTGCTACCTCTGTCCCTACTCCCTGGTGCCTCTCTCTGTCCTTACTCCCTGCTACCTCTCTCTGTCCCTACTCCCTGCTACCTCTGTCCCTACTCCCTGCTACCTCTGTCCCTACTCCTTGGTGCCTCTCTGTCCTTACTCCCTGGTGCCTCTCTCTGTCCTTACTCCCTGCTACCTCTCTCTGTCCCTACTCCCTGCTACCTCTGTCCCTACTCCCTGCTACCTCTGTCCCTACTCCCTGGTGCCTCTCTCTGTCCCTACTCCCTGCTACCTCTGCCCCTACTCCCTGGTGCCTCTGTCCCTACTCTGTGCTGCCTCTCTATGTCTCTACTCCCCGCTGCCTCTCTCTGTCCCTACTCCCTGGTACCATATAAAATGTGTATAATGATATAATCTGCTCTACCTGGCGCAGTGTGTATAGAACACTAACTAGCGCAATGTGTATAACGTGCTCTACCTGGTGCAATGTGTATAACGTGTTCTAACTGGCGCAATGTGTGTAATGTGCTCTCCCTGGTGCAATGTGTATAACGTGCTCTACCTGGTGCAATGTGTATAGGGTGTTCTACCTTGTGTAATGTGTATAACGTGATCTACCTGGTGCAGTGTGTGACGTGCTCTACCTGGTGCAATGTGTATAATGTGTTCTAACTGGCGCAATGTGTATAATGTGCTCTACCTGGTGCAATGTGTGTAAAGTGCTCTACTGGTGCAATGTGTATAGGGTGTTCTAACTGGCGCAGTCTGTATAACGTGCTCTACCTGGTGAAATGTGTATAACGTGCTCTACCTGGTGAAATGTGTATAACGTGCTCTACCTGTGTGGTGTAATGGGAATTGGTACTATTATGTGGCCATGCTCTTTTTCCATGAAGCCACACCCCTAAATTTTGGGGGTGTGCTTACGGCGCGCACTGTTCTTAATTTAAAATATGGGAGGGGGAGCACCAATTTACTTTCTGCCAAAGGGTACCGAAATGTCTAGTTACAGCTCTGGTGCAGAGTGTCGTGTATGCTACACAGCCCAGCAGCATTGTCACCCCCTCCCTCCCCCTTGCAACACTTTTGTAGTATCCAAGTCAAGTCTGTTTGTATATTTGAATAATTAGTAAGATTAATATGAACCTTCATTCCGATGGGACCCAGAAAAGGACAGATAGGACCCCAATTTATAAAAGTGAGGGGTCCTTGGGACCCACTTTTTTGGGGGCTCAGCGCAAGCACTGATGATGATCTAACACTGCCAGTGATTGCTATACAACTTGTTTGCTTGACACTCTCGCATCCAGCTACATGGCGGCAACTACACCAGCAGACTGACCACATATACTCACCTACCAAATGATGGCAATCTCATACTATTTTCCAGGGCCACCTTAAATTTCCAATCTGCCCCTGTTGTGTATATTCTATGCTACATGGCATTTGGATAAGGCCTGTTAGGGTTTGCAAGTGTTCATTTTGCATAATTACCATACATAATACTTCACTTATCTTTGCTTAGGAAATACATTTTCCCAATACTAATGCTGTATACCACGGGCCATTTAAATTGGCTAAAGGAAGACACAGGAGCACTTTGTACAAGAAGTGGGTATGAACACATTAACGGAAGTGGTCACATTATAGGGGAGTGTTTGGTACATTGAAAGTAGTAAGCTGCTCCCGACTCTCCTCCAGTCTCAACCCCTAATAACACCCTTCAAATGCCACGGGCTCCAAGGGTGATGACATCATATTTGCCTACTGTCCTGGAACAGCCATGAAGCTCACGAAAATCAGGTGCAGTTCCCAGGGAAAAGTAGGCAAGTCTCCCAGATTTGGCCTCTTCCAGCCCCCCAGCCACCCACTTGCGAGTGAAATGGACGGACCCGGCGAGCAATAATGTGATACGCATTGAATCGAGTCATCATAGCCAGGCCCCCCACTTTACAATGCCAGTAATCTGGCGTTGCATAGCAGGGGGCATGGCTACAATAATGCGATTGCAGGGCTTCCTTAGTGGCATCACTCCCCCCTCCCAGCACCACCCCCTATACCAAGCTACACTCCTTGCATCCCTAAGGTGGACGCAACTATGGATGACATACATATCAATTTAAAATGAAGTCTCATGGGATGACAGAACAGTGCTCAAATTGAGATAGTTCTGGTGACACAGGTACAGGTGGTAGCTATGGTGAGGTGCAGAGTACATAATATTGTTTTCTCTTACGTCCTAGAGGATACTGGGGTCCACATTAATACCATGGGGTATAGACGGGTCCACTAGTAGCCATGGGCACTTTAAGAAATTAATAGTGTGGGCTGGCTCCTCCCACTATGCCCCTCCTACCAGACTCAGTTTAGAAAATGTGCCCGGAGGAGCCGGTCACGCTTTGGAGAGCTCCTGAAGAGTTTTCTGCTTTTATTTTTAATGGTTGTTATTTTCAGGCAGGGCTGTTTAGGCAACAGCCTGACTGCTTCGTGGGACGGAGGGGGGAGAATGGCCCAACCTCCTTAGAGTTAATGGTCCCGTTTCTCTGCTGACAGGACACTGAGCTCTTGAGGGAACTATTCGCAAGCCATACCATGGTGCAGCGCAGTGGCGTAAGTTCGTCACAGTTGCCCGGAGGCAAGAAAAATATTGGTGCCCCCCTATTTCCTATATTAACAATAAATCTATGCAGTGCCGTTTCTTGCGGCGGGCGAGCCGTGCAACCGCACGGGGCGCCCGCCGCGGCACTTTGCGTGTCCTTGTCTGCTCCTCCTTCCTCTTCCCGAGCACTCCTGCTCGGGGGGCGGAGTTTCGTGGAATGACGCGATTGCGTCATGACGTCACGACGCAATCGCGTAATTCCGTGAAACCACGCCCCCCGAGCAGGAGTACTCGGATGATGGATGAGGAGCAGACTACCTGGAAGGAGGAGGCGGCCGGCGCGAGGGAGGTGAGGCGGCCCGACTTCGAAGAGCGGGAAGGTTCTGTATATGTAAGTAGTCTCTCTCTCTCCCCCCCTTCCTCCCCCCCCCCACTTGACACCTGCCTGCCGCACTGTATTTAATGGGGACACCTGTCTCTTACACTGTATTTAATGGGGACACCTGCCTGCCGCACTGTATTTAATGGGGACACCTGCCTCCCGCACTGTATTTAATGGGGACATCTGCCTGCCGCACTGTATTTAATGGGGACATCTGCCTACCGCACTGTATTTAATGGGGACACCTGCCTGCTGCACTGTATTTAATGGGGGCACCTGCCTGCCGCACTGTATTTAATGGGGACACCTGCCTGTCGTAGTGTATAAAATGGGGACACCTGCCTGTCGTAGTGTATAAAATGGGGACACCTGCCTGCGTAGTGTATAAATAGGGGACACCTGCCTGCCATACTGTGTAAAAAGGGGACACCTGCCTGCCGTACTGTGTAAAATGGGGACATGTGCCTGCCGCACTGTGTAAAATGGGGACACCTGCCTGCGTAATGTGTAAAATGGGGACACCTGCCTGCCGTAATTTATAAAATGGGGACACCTGCCTGCGTACTGTTTAAAAAGGGGACACCTGCCTGCCGTAATGTATAAAATGGGGACACCTGCCTGCGTAATGTGTAAAATGGGGACACCTGCCTGCCATACTGTGTAAAATGGGGACACTTGCCTGCCGTGATGTGTAAAATGGGGACACCTGCCTGCCATACTGTGTAAAATGGGGACACCTGCCTGCCGTACTGTGTAAAATGGGGACTTTAGATTTTTTATTTTTCCCTGTGGTGGCCGTGATGATATCAGATGAGGCCACGCCCACTTTAACGAGGTCACGCCCATTTTAATGAGGGGGGGTGCATTTTGAAATCTCGCATTGGGAGCCAAATTGGCTAGAAACAGCCCTGAATATATGTATGTAATATGTATGTGTGCGTATATATATATATATATATATATATATATATATATATACATACATATGTGTGTGTGTGTCTGTGTGTGTGTGGAGTGTTCTGAAAAAAAAGTATATACTGTATTTAATTTATACATTTAATTGTCTTTTATTTTAAATCACACATTTCTTAGCAGTCATACCTAGGATTAGAAACCATGACCTGTTAGACTAACAGCAGATGCTTTACTGATGGAGTTATTTGCTGCTGTAGAGGAAGCATGAGAATTCTGACTTTATGAAGTTACATGTAATTGTCAGAGAAGTAACTTCATATAGTTAGAATTCTCATATTTCCTATACAGGAACAAACAGCTTCATCAGTAAGGTTTCTGCTTCCAGTGTAATAGGTTGTGGTTTCTAATCCTGGGTGTGATACTTGTAAAATGTGTATATTCAGTATAATAAAGAGGGTGTGACTTGTAAGGTGCAGGTACCAGTGAGGAAGTTGGCCACTGAAAAGACATCGACAGCTATCAATTAACTTAATTCAATGGTGTCACAGAATGGGAGGAGAAGTGCCCCCCTTCAGAGTAGAAGCCCGGCGGCAGATGACTCCGTTGCCTCCCAGAGTTCTGCCTCTGGTGCAGCGTACCCTCCCGCAGCATGCCACCACCCCCTACCAGAGCTTGAAGAGTTGCGAGTACAGCACCGGTGACCCGGATAGCGGGTCACCGGCGGGAATGGCGGCACTAGGGTAGGAGGCTCAGACGGACACACGCTGCGGCGGGTCCCGCTGTGAGGGGCGCGTTGGGCCACCCAAGATACCCACACTGGCCAACTCCTATTAACAAGCGTTTCTACACTGTGTTAAGTAAAAATTACCTCAGGGCCAGTATAAAATAAACGCCGGAAGCCGCGCACCATTTTAGGGAGCGGGGCTTCCCACTGAGCGGATCCAGCGGCTCTCCGGCGCCATTTCCCTCTGCAGCTCAGACAAGCACTACACAGGAACGCGCAGCTCCTCCATCTGGACCCCAAGTCTCCTCAGCGGTACCAGGGAGTCTTAGAGGGGGGGGGGGAGCAGTGTACATATTACAAGTATTATTCAGGTGTTTGATTATTGTATCCCAGCTTAGTTTTGCTATTGCTACAGGGGCGCTGTGTGGCTGACTCTGAATTCTGGGTCTCTCTGTGTGTGTAGGGGTCCCTTTACAATCATGTCCAGGGACTGTGTTTCTTGTACAGCTGAATGTCTCTCATCTCCTGGGGACTCACTACCCTGTACTCTGGATAGTGTTCACTCCCAGTCCAGTGGGGCTGAACCCCCGTGGTTGGCTTCCATCAGTGGTGCAAGTAGAAATATTTTCTGCTGCGGGGTACACTGGGCTCCACAAGGAATAGACATAGGGAGTGTAGAGTAGGATGTTGATCCGAGGCACCAACAGGCTGAAAAGCTTTGACTGTTCCCAGAATGCATAGCGCCGCCTCCTCTATAACCCCGCCTCCCTGCACAGGAGCTCAGTTTTGTAGTTGGTGCCGCAGATAGCAGGCACATAACTGAGGGGCTGCTCCAGGCAGCCCTAAGAAGAGCTTTTTTGAAGAAAAAGTGAAGACTACAAGGGCAGCGGCGGTGTGTAAATGTCAGAGACATTCACTGTTGCAGCTCCAGCTCTCCCCAGCGGCGCTGTACACTCCCGAGCCCTGGTTGCTGGGTAACTAACTAACTACAGCAGGAGGCTCTGGTTTTCTTCATGGTCAGGCACACACGACGGGGGCTCTCCGGGATCGCGTGGCCGCGCTTCGGGAGGTGGTGAGTGGGTCCCGCTTGCAGGACCCGTACTTTATCGCGATCCGGCGCGGTTAGTGGGAGGCGGGCTGCGCGCGCTGGCGGTGGACACTGTGGTAGTACAGGCGAACCCACTAGATCACCAGGACATGGGCGCAGGTCAGGTTTTCTCTCTAAACCATTTTAATAGTAGCCCACAGTACCCGGTGGTTTTGCCAGCAGGGGGATAAGGCTTAGACCTGAAGCCCCTCCCCCAGCCCCAGTGCGCCATTTCCCGCAAATGTTCCCGCCCTGGAGCTGCATATCTGTCTCTCCCTCACTCCCTGTCAGTGTCTGGGCACCATTTCTCTCAGCTTCACTGTTCCTGGGACTGCTTGGGCAAATCCTCCTGTGTAAAGCCGCCTGGTTGTCAGTGCTGTGACTTTACATGACACTTAAGTATTCTACCTGCCTTTTAGACAGTGTTAGTTAAGAAAGAGTGCATTTAGTCAGGGTTTTCTAGTACAATTACCCTGTGATATACATCCAGTTCTTACTGTGCAGTGTTATATCTATTGACTACATAGCTATATATATATATATATATATATATATATATATATATATATAAATAAGCTAGTCCAGTGCAGTATTATTGTTAGTAATAACCTGCATTGTACAAACTGTGACTATCTGTGTGTGCATAAGCTAGCTGAGTGGTGTTCATTTTGTGTCTCTCACTCAACTTGCTATCCCTATATTCTATAACCTGAGGGGGCTTGGTGCGTCAGGTTTTATATTTATATAGGATTTTCACAAAGATATACTTTAATACGTATTTTTCTCTGCGATTTTAGTCACCATATCTCTCCTTTATCTCTGCTAGTGCTAACTACACTGCGCAGGGGTTTGAGTAAGAGGTATTGTGCTGCTGCCAATTGTACTGTGTGGCCTGATACCGCAAGCTACATTATGTCTGCTTCTGAGGGTAACGGTTCTGGGGCTGAACACACTGCCGGTGTTGCTGAAGCCACAGACCCCTATGAGGAGAATATAGCAGCTGTGGGCTCTGGTTCTGGAGGCTCCTTGCCCCCCAGTGGGACTGTGGCAACGGAGGTACTTAATGACCCACCGTGGGCCGCTTTTTCCACGCTTCTACATATGCTAGTTAATAAACTAACACCCCCTATGGGACCCCCTATGCCGGTACAACCGTATGTGGTCCCTGCAGCTAACCCGCCGTGGGCGGACGACTTATCTGCTCAATTGAAGAAGTTGAACCAGTCCCTGACTACTAAAAAGTCTGACTCTCGCTCGCCCAAGCCCAAGGGGTCCTCTAAGCATTTCTTATCTCCTCACAATCCACTGCTGTCACTGACACTTCGTCTGATGAAGACGGCACTTACACTGACCCCACAGATTCTGACTCAGATTCTGCTGATGGGGAGGGTAGTTCACATGTGGATATTCCTGATCTTTTGGAGGCTATTAAGTTGATTTTACAGATTACGGATGATCCCGAGCCATCCGTCCCTCCTAAGAAACCAGATAGGTTCAAGCGTCAGAAGGTGGTTAAACAAGTTTTACCTCACTCTGACCACCTAGTGGATATACGTCAGGAACCCTGGTAAAACCCGGGTAAGAAGTTTGTGCCTCAAAAGAAGATGCTGGCTCGCTAACCCCTCGCATCAGAGCTGTCTAAAAATTGGGAAACGCCTCCTCCAGTAGACTCACATGTGGCTAGGATGGTGGTTTCCTCAGCTCTACCTGTCACTACCGTCACATCTCTAAAAGAGCCTACGGATAAACGTGTGGAGGGTTGTCTGAAAGCGATTTACACCATCACGGGTGCTGCACAAAGGCCCACTATTGCAGCAATAAAAACAAAAGAATCAGCTGCGCAAATTAGCAGGGAAAAAGATATTGAAAAGGAATTAGAGAGCCGATGTATAAATATGATAGATTTAATAACTAAAAATAATAATAGCTAAAATGTGACAATACACCAATAAAAATGAAAGCACACCTTGACTCAATGTATCAAATTCAATAGACACCAGCTGTGTCAGTTCTCTAGATAGAAAAGTCCACTGAAATTAAAGTCCAGCTGATGTTTAAAGCTGTGAGTGGTAATAGCCGCAGAGCTGGAGGCTGGAGGTACAGTGAATAACCATATGGATGAATGTCCCAAATATTCAGATTGCGGGTAAACTCGGTGTTGAACACAGTGTAATACCTCTCCTTTTGTGGGCTGGTTCCAGAGCCGAGCGTCCTCGGCGAGGTGTCCTGCAGTGCCCACTGATGCGACTGCCGCAATGGAGAGGGAACCGTGAGTTCACTGGCGGAGAGCCGTATGATGATGTGAACGGCTGGAGGGAGAGACCCAAGTCCGCGGCTATTCAGAAATCTCTGTGGAGAGTATGAGGCGACTAGCGGGGAGAACAAACCCGCAGTTACTTCCAAGAACGGTTACCTTGGCAAGGTGTGCTGGAGGAGGCGTGGCCTAACGCGTTTCGTCACGTGACCCGTGACTTTATCAAAGGAGTATACCAGCCTCAGCCCAAGTCAGTATTTAAAGCAGAGTGGCTAATCATGCAAAGGTGTTAGACATTTATAAAATCACTCTTAATTAGATACATCGGCTCTCGAGATAAATACTGACTTGGGCTGAGGCTGGTATACTCCTTTGATAAAGTCACGGGTCACGTGACGAAACGCGTTAGGCCACGCCTCCTCCAGCACACCTTGCCAAGGTAACCGTTCTTGGAAGTAACTGCGGGTTTGTTCTCCCCGCTAGTCGCCTCATACTCTCCACAGAGATTTCTGAATAGCCGCGGACTTGGGTCTCTCCCTCCAGCCGTTCACATCATCATACGGCTCTCCGCCAGTGAACTCACGGTTCCCTCTCCATTGCGGCAGTCGCATCAGTGGGCACTGCAGGACACCTCGCCGAGGACGCTCGGCTCTGGAACCAGCCCACAAAAGGAGAGGTATTATACTGTGTTCAACACCGAGTTTACCCGCAATCTGAATATTTGGGACATTCATCCATATGGTTATTCACTGTACCTCCAGCCTCCAGCTCTGCGGCTATTACCACTCACAGCTTTAAACATCAGCTGGACTTTAATTTCAGTGGACTTTTCTATCTAGAGAACTGACACAGCTGGTGTCTATTGAATTTGATACATTGAGTCAAGGTGTGCTTTCATTTTTATTGGTGTATTGTCACATTTTAGCTATTATTATTTTTAGTTATTAAATCTATCATATTTATACATCGGCTCTCTAATTCCTTTTCAATATCTTTTTCCCTGCTAATTTGCGCAGCTGATTCTTTTGTTTTTATTGTCTTCAATCAAACACCCACATAGTGTTTTTCAGCTGCGCATTTATCAGGGGAATTTGATTTATTCAGTCCGTGAGGCGCTGTTAAAGCAGTTTATTGTTGTTTTTGTACCACTATTGCAGCAACATGGGCTGCAGAGGCTGTTGAAGCATGGGCCTTGGAGTTAGAAGCTGAAATCTCTTCTGACCATGCTAGACAATGCTTGTCATATATTGTCACAGCTTCTCGCTATATTAAAGAGGCGGCTTCTGATGCCGGTATCCTAGCAGCCAAGGCCTCTACTACGTCAGTCCTGGCTCGCCGGATATTGTGGCTGAGATCCTGGTCTGTGGATCTGGACACTAGAAAAACCCTGGAGGTACTCCCTTTCAAGGGAGATATTCTGTTTGGGGAGGATTTAAATAAGATAGTGGCTGACTTGGCTACTGCTAAAACTGCCTGTCTGCCAAGTACCACTCCTTCTGTGTCGAAGGCTAAAGGTATTTCCTTTCACCCCTTTCGTCCTTCAGGTAAAGCAAAAGGTCAGGCGAACAACAAGCAGACCCGCACTTCCAAACCTGGTAAGCCAAAGCCCAAAAGAGCCTGGGCGGCCCGTCAGCCAGCTTCCAAGACCAATAAGCCTGCCGCATGACGGGGCGGGCCTTCCCCATGGTGGATCCCAGGGTGGGGGGGCCCGCTTCTAGGGTATACCCAGGAATGGTTGAAGACCACTTCAGATGCCTGGGTACGGGAAGTCGTCACTCGAGGTTACGCCATAACCTTCAAAAGCCGACCCCCTCATCGATTTTGCTGGACAGACGTCCCGTTGGCCCAGACAAAGGCAAACACTCTACATTCGGTGGTACAGACCCTCCTGGATACAGGAGTCGTAGTACAGGTTCCTCTTGCGCAGAGAGGCCGGGGGTACTATTCTCCGCTGTTTCTAGTCCCGAAACCGAATGGGTCCTCCTGGCCCATTCTCAACCTCAAGGCATTGAAACGGTTTGTGAAGGTTTCCAAGTTCCGTATGGAAACCCTTCGCTCTATAGTTCTGGCCTTGGAACCTGGGGACTACATGGTCTCCCTGGATATACAGGATGCTTACCTGCATATTCCTATAGCAGCGTCACATCAGCAATGCCTGAGGTTTGCGATTGGCAACCTCCATTACCAGTTTCGGGCGTTACCTTTTGGTTTAACTACGGCACCACGAGTCTTCACCAAGGTCATGGCGGTGATGACGGTGGTACTCCGCCGTCAAGGGGTCAGGATACTGCCGTATCTGGACGACTTGTTAATCTTGGCAAATTCCCCAGAACTTCTCCTACGTCATCTGGATATGACGGTCCGGTTTCTACAAGCCCACGGGTGGCTCATCAACTGGAAGAAATCCTCCCTGGTCCCTGCTCAGAGCATGGTGCACCTGGGAGCACCATTGGACACTCACAACCAGAGGTTGTTCTTGTATCAGGAGAAAGTCCGGAAGCTTCAGGACAGGATTCGTTGCTTCCTTTCTCGTCCGCAAGTGTCGATACATTCGGCAATGCAGGTGCTGGGCCTCATGGTCTCAGCATTCGACATGGTGGAGTATGCTCAATTCCATTCTCGCCCCCTCCAGAGGCTAATTCTAGCCAAGTGGGACGGCCTGCCTCACCAGATAAGGTCTCACATGATCTCATTGACTCCGGAGGTCCATCAGTCGCTGCATTGGTGGCTCCAGGACCAACGATTGTGCAGGGGCCGTCCCTTCTGGATATCCGACTGGGTCCTGTTGACGACAGATGCCAGTCTCAGAGGTTGGGGAGCGGTGCTGGAGCAACACTCCCTTCAGGGTTGGTGGACCAAGGAGGAGTCCCTCCTCTCAATCAACATTCTGGAGATTTGCGGGCGGTCTTCAATGCATTGGACCTGGCCCAGCATTTAATTCAGAACCGTCCTGTTTAAGTACAGTCGGACAACGCCACCACAGTGGCTTACATAAATCATCAAGACGGCACTAGAAGCCGTTTGGCAATGAAGGAAGTCTCACGGATTCTACATTGGGCAGAACGTCATCTACCGGCCATATCGTCAATATTCATTCCGGGAGTCCTGAATTGGGAAGCGGACTTTCTCAGTCGTCAGGACGTACATGTCGGCGAGTGAGGCCTCCATCCAGAAGTGTTTCAACTCCTAGTGGAAAATGGGGCCTTCCAGACGTAGATCTGATGGCGTCTCGACACAATCACAAGGTTCCGGTCTTCGGAGCAAGGACAAGGGATCCTCAAGTAGCATTCGTGGATGTGCTGGTGGTACCGTGGAGGTTTCGGCTGCCGTACGTGTTCCCTCCGGTGTCACTCCTGCCCAGGGTAATTCGGAAGTTCAAGCAAGAAAAAGGAGTTCTGCTTCTCATAGCTCCAGCATGGCCCAGACGGCACTGGTTCTCAGACCTGCAAGGCCTATCGTCAGAGCCACTGTGTCTACCAGGACCTAGCCCGGCTGTCTTTGATGGCGCGGCTCTTGAAGCTTCCGTCTTAAGGGCTAAAGGGTTTTCTGAGGTGGTCATTCAAACTATGTTGCGGGCCCAGAAACCGGCTTCGGCTCGGATTTACTATAGGGTCTGGCATTCTTACTTTGTTTGGTGCGCATCTAACGATTATGACGCTTCCAAGTTTAGTGTAGCCAAGTTGTTGGCTTTTCTTCAGCAGGGCCTGGACTTAGGCCTGCGTCTGGCCTCCCTCAAGGTTCAAATATCTGCCTTGTCGGTGTGGTTTCAGAGAAAAATTGCGACCTTACCTGATGTGCATACCTTTACTCAGGGCGTGTTGCGTATCCAACCTCCCTATGTCCCGCCTGTGGCTCCTTGGGACTTGTCGTGGTTTTGGAGGCGTTACAAGAGTCTCCGTTTGTTCCTATTGGTGCCTTGTCCTATAGTTCCCCATATCTGAATTTCACCGTGACCGGGCGGTTCTTAGGACTCGTCCCGGATATTTACCTAACGTGGTTTCTTCATTCCACCTTAACCAGGAGATTGTGGTTCCGGCACTTGTTTCTCCTGATCTGTCTCCCAAAGAGCGGTCTTTGGATGTGGTACGGCTCTCCGTATCTATGTGAAGAGAACTTCTTCTATTAGGAAATCTGATTCTCTCTTTGTGCTGTTTGGATTTCACAAACGGGGCTGGCCTGCTCACAAGCAGACTTTGACCAGATGGATTAGAATGGTGATTGCACATGCTTATGTGAGGGCTACTTTATCAGCTCCTGCTCACATTACGGCCCATTCGACCTTCTTGGGCGGCCCGCCGTGGTGCGACCCTTGAACAATTGTGCAAGGCGGCTACGTGGTCCTCTGTGAACACGTTCATAAGGTTCTATGCCTTCGATACTGCCGCTTCCCAGGATGCTTCCTTTGGATGCCGGGTTCTTGTGCCCGCTACAGTGCATCCCCTCCCATAAGGAACTGCTTTAGGACATTCCCTATGTCTATCCTTGTGGAGCCCAGTGTACCCCGCAGCAGAAAACGAGTTTTATGGTAAGAACTTACCTTTGTTAAAACTCTTTCTGCGAGGTACACTGGGCTCCACAAGGCGCCCACCCTGACGCACTTAGCTTCTGTGGGTTGGTATGGCATTATCCGCTGACACTTCTCCTGTCGTGAGAGTGTGGTGTATGTGGCTACTAACCATTGTTGTCTCTTTTCCTGCTACTGCATTGGGCTGGTTAACTAAAAACTGAGCTCCTGTGCAGGGAGGCGGGGTTATAGAGGAGGCAGCGCTGTGCATTCTGGGAACAGTCAAAGCTTTTCAGCCTGTTGGTGCCTCGGATCAAGATCCTACTCTACACACCCCTATGTCTATTCCTTGTGGAGCCCAGTGTACCTCGCAGAAAGAGTTTTAACAACGGTAAGTTCTTACCATAAAACTCGTTTTCTTAGTGGTACTGAATGCCAAAAAATGGGTGTGGCCATGTGTTGCGAGGGGCGAGGCTATATGGTGCTAGTGGGAGTGGCTACATGACACTAGCGGCGTGGCTACACAACAGCCCCTTTTTTTAATCTTGAGGCAAGGCTAAAAATATATAATAATGCCTCCAGTATAATAGAAATATATAGTGATACCTCTAGTATAATAGAAATATATAGTAATGCCCCCAATTTAATAACAATATATAGTAATGCCTCCATTATAACAGGAAAATACAGCCACTGTCGCACTCCCAGTAACCCTGACCATGGTCTTGTTGCTTTGTGGTACATTCTAATTGTGGTAATGGCAAAGTGTGTGGCAGGTGGTACTGCGTACCTGCTGCCAAATTCTTATGGGTACTCCCAGGGGCGTCAGAACGTTTTTCAGTTGGGAGGGCAAGATAAAATCTCAGTTTGGCGCCCCTAATTTATGGAAACCTTAGACGGGTCACTTGTACCTGTACGGAACTCTATGGAGCAGCTGGGAGTGAGTGACCACTTATATACATTATGTCTGGTAGAGCCTCTTACACACATTATGCCTGACAGAGCCCATTATATACATTGTAGAGCGCCCCCTCTCCTCATTCCTCTCTCCTCTCCTTCTCATTCCTGTGCTCCACTTCCCTACCCCTTCCCCACGGTCAGTAACAATGCAGCTGAGAAAAAAAATTGTATTTTCTCTGGTACACAAAATAGGGTCAGTCTTAACAATTAGTACATTTGTGGGGCGCTTCCCACACCCCAGTGAGCAGTAACAAAAAGAATTGTGTATCAATTGTTCCAGGCGCACCCTTCTGAGATACACCCACAACATTGCATCAATACTACAGATTAATTGGGCAAACTAATTCAGGCATAAACAGATATTGAGGGTCATTCAGACCTGATCACTCGCTAGTGTTTTTCGCTGCACTGCGATCAGGTCAGAACTGCGCATGCATATGCACCGCAATGCGCATGCACGGGTACAAAGCGGATCGTTGCTGTGTGATGGGTTTTACGAAGAATCCGTTCGCACAGCCGATCGCAAGAAGATTGACAGGAAGAAGGCGTTTGTGGGTGGCAACTGACCATTTTCTGGGAGTGTTTGGAAAAATGCAGGCATGTCCAAGCGTTTGCAGGGCGGGTGTCTGACGTCAATTCCGGGACCGGACAGGCTGAAGTGATCGCAGCGGCTGAGTAAGTTCTGGGCAACTCAGAAACGGCACAAAACTTTTTTATACCGCTCGGCTGCACATGCGTTCGCACAATTGCAAAGCAAAAATACACTCCCCTATAGGCGGCGACTATCTGCTCGCAGCAGTGCAAAAACCCCTAGCGAGCGGTCAGGTCTGAATTAGGCCCATAATGCAGTAATTATATACGTTCCTGTCATAGGCTTTTTCCTTTGCATGTAATTCCAACTTTAGGCGCTTCTCATGCAGATCCCTTTTTCCCTTGTGATGTCACTCATAGGGGGGTACACATGGAGAGATCCGTTTTTAAAATCTAAGCAATCTGACTAGATTGCTTAGATTTTAAGCATGGATCTCTCGTGTGTATGCCCCCAGCAATAGTGATGCGTGGCCCCGTGCGTCGCTATCGCCGGTGCTAGATAGGCCTGCATGCAGAGCCGGATTAACAATGGGGCGGGTGGAGCTGCAGCTCCAGGCCCCCCCATGAAAATAGGCCCACACCACCAAGGAGGAGCCGCTGGAGTCAGGAAAAAAATATTTTCCTGTCACCACCAGCGGCCGTCCGAGGCTCCGCTCTGCCCATTCAAACCCCACCACCACCAACAACTTTCACACCCCGTACATACTTTCAAAGGGCGGCGCAATGGAAGGCTTCACCAAGCCTTCTATGCGCCGCATAGTGTGCCTCGGCGTCCCCCTTCTTTGCGCGACATGATGTCACATAGATGCGGCCACGCAGGGCTCTGCGCGGGTACGTCAGATGACCATGGAGACTGAAGACGGGAGCCGCCACTGTGGATCCTCCTGACTGCCGTGGCTGCATGTTGCTCTACACTGAGAGCACCTGGCCTTCCTGTCAGCGCCGAGACCTGGATGGTGTAAGCCTGGAGGAGGACGGAGGTGCGCCGAGTCATAGGAACAGAGAAGAGAGCAGGTAAGGGTGGAGACCAAAACACTAAAACTACGAAGGGGGAGATGAGGAACAGCATAATGGTCACAGTGGTGTGGGGGGCATAATAAAGGATACAGGGGGGTGCATAATGGACAGGAATAATAATGGCCACAGAAGGGGAACAAATAGCAATGGACACAGGAGGGGTTCACATAATAATGGCATGGGGGGGGGAGAAGGGGGCATAATAATGGACAGAGGGGGTACCAATATTAATGGACACAGAGGGGGGGGGTGTGGGACATAATAATGGACATGGGGGGCATAATAATGGACACAGAAGAGGAACAAATAGCAATGGACACAGGAGGGGTTTACATAATAATGGCATGGGGGGGAGAAGGGGGCATAATAATGGACAGAGAGGGGGTACCAATATTAATGGACACAGAGGGGGGTGGTGTGGGACATAATAATGGACAGAGGGGGACAACAACATAATAAAGGACATGGGGGGCATAATAATGGACACAGAAGGGGAACAAAAACCAATGGACACAGGAGCTGATGACATAATAATGGACACGGGGACACACTGTAAAATATTACTGGTATATATTTGCAATTTATGAAAAATTTATGGGAGGCTTCTCTTTATACAAATAAAACACTTTATTATCCTAAACACATAAAACCTATACAAAAACACAAATAGCAAAGCCCTTTTTAACTAAATTAGCTTATTCATATAGGGTGTAAATGATTTCATCCGTTGTAGGAAAAATATATTATAATAAGTTCATACAAAAAAATCCACTTCTATATATTGCAGATTAATAATATAGGATAAGTTACCAGACCATACTCACGGAGAAAAGGATTCTTCACAGTAAGAGCAGTAAGAATTTGGAATTCTCTCCCAGAGAAGGTAGTTATGGTGGATTCAACCAATAAGTTTAAAAATGGATTAGATAAATTCGTAGCAGAAAAAAATATCCAGGGATACAGCATTTAATATATATATATATATATATATATATATATATAAGGACACAAAAGCTGGCACTCCGGATAATGGACAATATTTGCCCCGGTGCCTTCACTTATCTGTATTGCGGCAGACATATATATAAAAAAAATGTAATATAGGTTGAATTCGATGGACATTTGTTTTTTTTCAACCTCAACAACTGTAACTATGTAACTAAGTTTAGTTCATTAGTAGGAGACTCTTAGATGGAAATCGTCTCATAAAGTTTGCATGTTCAAGTACCGGCCGGATACACCAGCTCCCGACACGCTTTTGGATTGTTGCGCCACCGAGCAAATATGGTACTGTAGGTTAATGAGCCGGAGAGGATGAAAATATCACCACAGATACGTATCTGGAGATCACTATATCTGCTTAAGCTTTCTGAGCACTACCATACCTGCTTGAAATGGTGCGCTACAACGGGCGGGGGTTTGTTCAAGACAACAATACATTGGGGATATCCTCATTCTGCACTATCCAGCACACTAACTGATTTCAACAATCCACAAGCGTGTCGGGTGCCGATGTGGCCGGCCAGAACCTGAACTTACTAATTTAAGAGACAAAGGGGGTAATTCCGAGTTGATCGCTCGCTACGGATTTTCGCAGGGCAGCGATTATGGCAGAATGGGGCTCATCTGCGCATATGTATGCACCGCAATGCACAGGCGCGGTGTACAAGTACAAAGAGCTTTGTGGTTTTGCACAGGTTCTAGCGACGCTTCCAGTCGCACTGGCAGTCGCAAGGAGATTGACAGGAAGTGGGAGTTTCTGGGTGTCAACTGACCGTTTTTTGGTGGGAGTGTTTGGAAAAACGCAGGCGTGGCCGGGCATTTGCTGGGCGGGTACTGATGTCATTACCGTGTCACTCGTCGCAACAATCATCGCACAGGATAAGTAACTACAGGGCTGGTCTTGTTTTGTACAAAATGTGTTTGCAGGCGCTCTGCTGCACAGGCGTTCGCACTCCTGCAAAGCGAAAATACACTCCCCCGTGGGCGGCGACTATGCGTTTGCACGGCTGCTAAAAGCAGCTAGCGAGCGACCAACTCAGAATCAGGGCCAATTTCCAGCTAAGAGTCTCCTACTAATGAACTAAGGGTGTAATTCAGAGTTGATCGCAGCAAATTTGTTAGCAGTTGGGCAAAACCATGGGGGTCATTCCGAGTTGATCGCACGTAGCAACTTTTTGCTGCTCATGCGAACAACTAGACGCTGCCTATGGGGGAGTGTATTTTAGCATAGCAAGGCTGCAATCGCTTGTGCAGCCCTGCTATGCTAAAAAAGTTTTGTGCAAAACACGACTAGCCCTGCAGTTACTTACCCTGTGCAATGGATCCAGCGATGAAGGTCCCGGAATTGACGTCAGACATCCGCCATCCAAATGCCTGGACACGCCTGCGTTCGCTGCTCCACTCCCAGAAAATGGTCAGTTGATGCCCCGGAACGCCTTCCGCCTGTCACTCTACTTGCGATCGCGTCAGCGATCACCTTTTTCGTTATTCTTGACGTTGCCCAGCGAGCAACGACGCGCATATGCATTGTGTCCAGCGCACCTGCGCAGAACCAACCCGTTCGCACCGTTGCGACAAACAGCAGTGTGCGAACGGGTCGGAATGACCCCTCATGTGCACTGCAGGTGTGGCAGATACAGTATAACATTTGCAGAGAGAGTTAGATTTGGGTGGGTTACATTGTTTCTGTGCAGGGTAAATACTGGCTGCTTTATTTTTACACTGCAATTTTAGATTTCAGTTTGAACACACCCCACCCAAATCTAACTCTCTCTGCACATGTTACATCTGCCCCCCCTCCCCCTCCCCCGCAGTGCACATGGTTTAACCCAACTGCTAACAAATTTGCTGCTGCGATCAACTGAATTACTCCCTAAACGTGGTCTGGTAACTTATCCTATATTATTCATCTGCAATGTATATAAGTGGATTTTTTGTATGAACTGTTATTGTAATATATTTTTCCTACAGCGGGTGAAACCATTTAAACCCTATATGATTAAGCTAATTTAGCTAAAAAGGGCTTTGATATTTGTGTTTTTATATACAGTATGTCTCTGTGACTTTTGTGTAGGTTTTATATGTGTTCAGGATAATAAATATTGTTTTATTTGTATAAAAAGAAGATTCCTATCAATTTTATCGATAGGCAAATATATACCAACAATATTTTGCTTTTGGGGTTTTATTTTTTTTGTCAGATCTTTGAAAGGGTATTTGTGTGTCTGTTGTGTGGTCAGGGCATGATGGCGAATGAGGGGTATTTGTGTGTCGTGTGGTCAGGGCATGATGGTGAATGAGGGGTATTTGTGTGTCTGTTGTGTGGTCAGGGCATGATGGCAAGGGAGTGGTGGTGAGAGGAATTACAGATGCTTATGGGTTAGGGAGTGTTGGTGAATTTCAGCATTTGAGTGATGGTATCTATGAGTAGTAGGTAAGAGGTTCTGTATACAGCATTGATTGTTGGGCGACAAGTATTCAAATGGGTGGTGGGTAAGGTAGTGTAGCACAAGCAGCAATACTTACAACTGTGCCTGCCTTTGTGCAATATGTGCCTATTACCAAAGGTGACTACTATCAAGCTACCAAAATGTGTTTGTGGAGGCGGGGGCATATATATGTGAAGAGGGGAGGGACATTGAGGTGGCCGAAAGTAGCCAGTACTATGCCCATCATGGTGATAGACATACCTCCTGTACAGATCATTCCCCAAAGCACTGGTTATCCCCTCCACATCATTAGTCACACCCCCGTGGTGTTGGTCACACCCCTTTTGGTGGCACACAATAGGCCCTTCATAAATTTCAGCTCCAGGCCCATGTGGACCTTAATCTGGCACTGCCTGCATGCAGGCACAACCTAGCACATCGCTCATTTCACTCGCTGGGTGAAATGAGCGCGCCCCCCCCCCCCTTGCTCAGCACACATCGCGCTGTGCTGAGCGGGGGGAGATATGTGTGCTGAGCGGTCTGTGACAGATCACTCAGCACACATCTCTCTAGTGTGTACTGCCCTATAGTCATCATATCAAAAAACTATATGGAGATCTCTGTGATTATATGGTCTAGAAGACCTTTTTTATAGAATTTTTACACTGTTTTTTTACGTGTAATTTTTTTATGTGATGTATGGAATTTCTGTCTGTTTGGTTGTCCAAATTAAAAAAACGTATTGCATGAGACCTCCATATATTCTTGTTTTTTATATGATGACTATGGGGGTCATTCCGAGGTGATCGCTCTCCGCCGTTTTTCACAGCGCAGCGATCAGTTAAAAAAATGGCAAAACTGCGCATGCATATGCCCCGCAATGTGCAGGAGCGTCGTACGGGTACAAAGTGGATCGTTGCTGAGCGATGGATTTAATGAAGAATCCATTCGTACAGCCGATCGCAAGAAGATTGACAGGAAGAAAGCGTTTAAGGGTGTCAACCGACTGTTTTCAGGGAGTGGTTGGAAAAACGCAGGCATGTCGAAGCGTTTGGAGGGCGGGGTGTGACGTCAATTCCAGGACCAAAAAGACTGAAGTGATCGCAAGGGCTAAGTAAGTCCAGACCTACTCAGAAACTGCACAAACTGTTTTTGCAGAGCTCGGCTGCATAGGCGTTCGCACACTTGCAAAGCGAAAATACACTTCCCCATGGGCGGCGACTATGCATTTGCACGGCTCCTAAAATAAGCTAGCGAGCGATCAACTTGGAATGACCCCCTATGAGTGATACCTTTTTTGCAAGGGAAAAAGGTATCTGCATCAGAAGCTTACAGTTGGAATTACATGCAAAGCAAAAAAGCCTATGACAGGAATGTATATAATTACTGCATTATGGGGGTCATTCCGACCCGATCGCACACTGCACTTCTTCACAGCAGTGCGATTGGGTTGGAACTTCGCATGCTAACGAAGAAAGTGGTCGCAGCGGCGACTGCAAGAAGATTGACAGGAGGAAGGCGGAACCGGGCATCAACTCACCGTTTTCTGGGCGTGGAGATCCACACGCAGGCGTGTCGAGGCGTTTGGAGGGCGGATATCTGACGTCAATTCCGGGACCTGCATCGCTGGATTGATCGCACAGGGTAAGTAACTCTTACCCTGGTCTTGTGCTACACAAAACTTTTTTTGCATAGCAGGGCTGCACAAGCGATCGCAGCCTTGCTATGCAAAAATACACTCCCCCATAGGCGGCGTCTAGTTGATCGCATGGACTGCAAAAAGTGGCAGCGTGCGATCAACTCGGAATGAGGGCCTATATCTGTTTATGCCTGAATAAGTTTGCCCAATTGATCTGTATTATTGATGCAATATTGTGGGTGTATCTTAGAAGGAAGCAACTGTGCAGCTGCTTACCTCCGTTGTCACCTCACTGGCAGCACATCGCAGAGCTCAGACACTGGCAGAGACAACTTGGGGGGTAGAGAACACGTGGCAGGCAGCTTCATCCCTGCCCGCGCTGTATTAGCAACGGTGCGTCCAACACCACTGCTATTACTTTACACAGCGTGTAGCCAGGGCCGGCCCGAGCCTATTTATTTTTAGTAAGCAAAAAAAAATATTTCTGGAGCCCTTTGATGGGATAAACTTCTTAAATGGACAGTGTGTGCCATAAAAAGAGGTGTGGTCTCACAAGAAAAGGGCATGGCCAGATACTTTTACCCCAATCTTCTGTGCCAGATTCACATATGCCCCCAGTACCAGATACACATATGGCCCCAGTGCCAGATTCACATATGCCCCCAGTACCAGATACACATAAGGCCCCAGTGCCAGATTCACATATGCCCCCAGTACCAGATACACATATGGCCCCAGTGCCAGATTCACATATGCCCCCAGTACCAGATACACATATGACCCCAGTGCCAGATACACATATGACCCCAGTGCCAGATACACATATGACCCCAATGCCAGATACACATATTTCCCCCAGTGCCAGATATGCATATGCTCCAAGTGCCAGATACGCATATGATCCCACTGTCAGATATGCATACGTCCCCACAGTGCCAGATACGCATACGTCCCCACAGTGCCAGATACGCATACGTCCCCACAGTGCCAGATACGCATACGTCCCCACAGTGCCAGATACACGAATGCCCCCACAGTGCTAGATACACATATGCTCCCAGAGTGCTAGATACGCAGATGCCCCCACAGTGCCAGCTACGCAGATGCCCCCACAGTGCTAATTATGCCCCCGCAGTGCCAGATATGTCTGCACAGAGCAAGATACGCAGATGCCCCCACAGTGCCAGATACGCATATGCTCCCACAGTGCCAGATACGCAGATGCCCCCAAAGTGCCAGATATGTCCGCACAGAGCCAGATACGCAGATGCCCCCACAGTGCCAGATATGCGGAAGCCCACACAGTGGCAGATATGCCTCCACAGTGCCAGATATGCCCCCACAGTGCCAGATATACCCCCACAGTGCCAGATACGCAGATGCTCCCACAGTGCCACATATGCCCCCACAGTGTCAGATACGCAGATCCCCCCACGTTGCCAGATATGCCCCCACAAAGCCAGATATGCAGATGCCCCCACAGTGCCAGATACGCAGATGCCCCCACAGTGCCAGATACGTAGATGCTCCCACAGTGCCAGATATGCACCCACAGTGCCAGATAGGCAGAAGCTCCCACTGCGCCAGATATGCACCCACAGTGCCAGATACGCAGATGCCCCCGCAGTGCCAGATACGCGAATGCCCCCACAGTGCTAGATACACATATGCTCCCAGAGTGCTAGATACGCAGATGCCCCCACAGTGCCAGATACGCAGATGCCCCCACAGTGCCAGATATGCCCCCACAGTGCCAGATATGTCTGCACAGAGCAAGATACGCAGATGCCCCCACAGTGCCAGATACGCATATGCTCCCACAGTGTCAGATACGCAGATGCCCCCAAAGGGCCAGATACGCAGATGCCCCCACAGTGCCAGCTACGCAGATGCCCCCACAGTGCTAATTATGCCCCCGCAGTGCCAGATATGTCTGCACAGAGCAAGATACGCAGATGCCCCCACAGTGCCAGATACGCATATGCTCCCACAGTGCCAGATACGCAGATGCCCCCAAAGTGCCAGATATGTCCGCACAGAGCCAGATACGCAGATGCCCCCACAGTGCCAGATATGTGGAAGCCCACACAGTGGCAGATATGCCTCCACAGTGCCAGATATGCCCCCACAGTGCCAGATATACCCCCACAGTGCCAGATACGCAGATGCTCCCACAGTGCCACATATGCCCCCACAGTGTCAGATACGCAGATCCCCCCACGTTGCCAGATATGCCCCCACAAAGCCAGATATGCAGATGCCCCCACAGTGCGAGATACGCAGATGCCCCCACAGTGCCAGATACGTAGATGCTCCCACAGTGCCAGATATGCACCCACAGTGCCAGATAGGCAGAAGCTCCCACTGCGCCAGATATGCACCCACAGTGCCAGATACGCAGATGCCCCCGCAGTGCCAGATACGCGAATGCCCCCACAGTGCTAGATACACATATGCTCCCAGAGTGCTAGATACGCAGATGCCCCCACAGTGCCAGATACGCAGATGCCCCCACAGTGCCAGATATGCCCCCACAGTGCCAGATATGTCTGCACAGAGCAAGATACGCAGATGCCCCCACAGTGCCAGATACGCATATGCTCCCACAGTGTCAGATACGCAGATGCCCCCAAAGGGCCAGATACGCAGATGCCACCACAGTGCCAGATATGTCCGCACAGAGCAGATACGCGGAAGCCCACACAGTGCCAGATATGCCCCCACAGTGCCAGATATACCCCCACAGTGTCAGATACGCAGATCCCCCCACGTTGCCAGATATGCCCCCACAGCGTCAGATACGCAGATCCCCCACGTTGCCAGATATGCCCCCACAAAGCCAGATATGCAGATGCCCCCACAGTGCCAGATACGCAGATGCCCCCACAGTGCCAGATACGTAGATGCTCCCACAGTGCCAGATATGCCCTTACAGTGTCAGATACGCAGATGCCCCCACAGTGCCAGATATGCCCCCACAAAGCCAGATACGCAGAAGCCCCCACAGTGCCAGATGGGCAGAAGCCCCCACTGTGCAAGATATGCACCCACAGTGCCAGATACGCAGATGCCCCCGCAGTGCCAGATACACGAATGCCCCCACAGTGCCAGATACGCAGATGCCCCCACAGTGCCAGATATGCCCCCACAGTGCCAGATATGTCTGCACAGAGCAAGATACGCAGATGCCCCCACAGTGCCAGATACGCATATGCTCCCACAGTGCCAGATACGCAGATGCCCCAAAGTGCCAGATACGCAAATGCCACCACAGTGCTAGATATGTCCGCACAGAGCCAGATACGCAGATGCCCCCACAGTGCCAGATACGCGGAATCCCACACAGTGCCATATATGCCTTCACAGTGCCAGATATGCCCCCACAGTGCCAGATATGCCCCCACAGTGCCAGATACGCAGATGCTCCCACAGTGCCAGATATGCCCTCACAGTGTCAGATACGCAGATCCTCCCACGTTGCCAGATATGCCCCCACAAAGCCAGATATGCAGATGCCCCCACAGTGCCAGATACGCAGATGCCCCCACAGTGCCAGATACGTAGATGCTCCCACAGTGCCAGATATGCACCCACAGTGCCAGATAGGCAGAAGCTCCCACTGTGCCAGATATGCACCCACAGTGCCAGATACGCAGATGCCCCCGCAGTGCCAGATACGCGAATGCCCCCACAGTGCTAGATACACATATGCTCCCAGAGTGCTAGATACACAGATGCCCCCACAGTGCCAGATACGCAGATGCCCCCACAGTGCCAGATATGCCCCCACAGTGCCAGATATGTCTGCACAGAGCAAGATACGCAGATGCCCCCACAGTGCCAGATACGCAGATGCCCCCAAAGTGCCAGATATGTCCGCACAGAGTCAGATACGCGGAAGCCCACACAGTGCCAGATATGCCCCCACAGTGCCAGATATGCCCCCACAGTGCCAGATATACCCCCACAGTGCCAGATACGCAGATGCTCCCACAGTGCCAGATATGCCCCCACAGTGTCAGATACGCAGATCCCCCCACGTTGCCAGATATGCCCCCACAAAGCCAGATATTCAGAATGCCCCCACAGTGCCAGATATGCAGATGCCCCCACAGTGCCAGATACGTAGATGCTCCCACAGTGCCAGATATGCCCCCACAGTGTCAGATACGCAGATGCCCCCACAGTGCCAGATATGCCCCCACAAAGCCAGATACGCAGAAGCCCCCACAGTGCCAGATAGGCAGAAGCCCCCACTGTGCAAGATATGCACCCACAGTACCAGATACGCAGATGCCCCTGCAGTGCCAGATACGCGAATGCCCCCACAGTGCTAGATACACATATGCCCCCAGAGTGCTAGATACGCAGATGCCCCCACAGTGCCAGATACGCAGATGCCCCCACAGTGCCAGATATGCCCCCATAGTGCCAGATATGTCTGCACAGAGCAAGATACGCAGATGCCCCCACAGTGCCAGATACGCATATGCTTCCACAGTGCCAGATACGCAGATGCCCCCAAAGTACCAGAAACGCAGATGCCACCACAGTGCCAGATATGTCCGCACAGAGCCAGATACGCGGAAGCCCACACAGTGCCAGATATGCCCCCACAGTGCCAGATATGCCCCCAGTGTCAAATACACAGATGCCCCCACAGTGCCAGATATGCCCCCACAGTGTCAGATACGCAGATGCCCCCCACAGTGCCAGATATGCCCCCACAGTGTCAGATATGCAGATGCCCCCACAGTGCCAGATATGCCCCTACAGAGCCAAATACACAGATGCCCCCACAGTGCCAAAAACACATACCTCCACAGGATGCCTGGTGGGCGGGCAGGAGCAGGCGAGCGAGCGGGCGGCACCTGCACTTTCAAACAGTCTGCATTGTCCGGCCTCAGCACAGTTTGAGCATATGTAATGAGCGGCGTGACGTCATGATGCTTCGCCGCTCATTACATATGCATAATCGATGCGGCAGTACATGTCTTTTTTCCATCCAGCAGGGTCTTTCACACACAACGGCTTTGAGCTGTGTGTGATGCTGTGCGCATGCGCAGCAGCAGACACTGCTTGAAAAAAACCCATTGTGTGTGAAAGCTCCCCTTCACACACACGGTACACTGCCTTCAAAGACGGCCCAGCCCCGGCCCGGCAGCCGGACCTTCCAGTGGATATTTCCAGCTGCAACCTGGCAGCCGGGCCGGGGCCGTGCAGTGTGAAAGGACCCAACCCCTCACACTGGCCCTCATTCCGAGTTGATCACTCGCTAGCTGCTTTTAGCAGCAGTGCAAACGCTAAGCCGCCGCCCTCTGGGAGTGTATCTTAGCTTAGCAGAAGTGCGAACGACAGGTTAGCACAACTGCTTGAAAAAATGTTCATGCAGTTTCTGAGTAGCTCCAGACCTACTCCTACCTAGCGATCACTTCAGACTGTTTCGTTCCTGGTTTGACGTCACAAACACGCCCTGCGTTCGGCCAGCCACTCCCCCGTTTCCCACGCCACTCCTACGTTTTAACCTGACACGCCTGCGTTTTTTAGCACACTCCCGGAAAACGGCCAGTTACCACCCAGAAACACCCACTTCCTGTCAATCACTCACCGATCAACAGAGCGACTGAAAAGAGTCGCTCGCTCTTGTGTAAAACTGCATAGTTTTGTGTGAAAGTAGTTGGTGCGTGCGGCCCGTGTGCATGCGCAGAAATGCTGATTTTTTGCCTGATCGCTGTGCTGCAAACAACGGCAGCTAGCGATCAACTCGGAATGACCCCCTCTGTTAATTACAATACCGGCATGGCTTTTTCCCGGCCGGCAAAAGCCAGCGCGTGTGTTTCAGCCCTTACTTGTTTAAGTATTGTTGTTGGTTCAGCCGTCGCTGTTCCTATTCAAATTGGGTTAGCTTGTCTTTCCTCTTGTTGTGTGTTCTGGTTCGACTCTCACCACTGTTCAGTTAAATCCTTCTGTTTGGTAGGAAGGGAATAGAGGGAGGAGCCAGCCCACACTATTCATTTCTTAAAGTGCCCATGGCTGCTAGTGGACCCGTCTATACCCCATGGTACTAATGTGGACCCCAGCATCCTCTACGGACTACGAGAAAAGGATTTACCGGTAGGTAATTAAAATCCTATTTTTACACCTCGGAGAGACTGGCAGTGTTCCCTACTGAATACTAATTAATTGCATGAATTTATGACATTTTGTTCAGGGGCATATTAAGAGAAGAGGGGGCCCGTGTGCAGTGATTTTCCGTGCAATTTCCCTATGGCCGCTGTGTCATTTTCACTGTGGTTTGTGCAGTACTGCTGCAGCCAAGCGAGACTCTGGAGAGGTATTGATGTGATGGATGAAGGTCGTGCACTGTGGGCCCCCCTGTACCCTAAGGCCAGTGTACACCCCACACCCTGAACCTATTATAGACGCCACTGAATTTGTTCCAACATGCAAACATGAGTTATTTGTTTTGCAGGACAAGATTATTTAAATGAGAACTGCAGTTACAGGGCTGCTGCCTGCTTTGTGGGAAGGTGCACAATTTATTTCTCTCAGCAGAAAGGCTTGACTTTTCTACCACCTGGTGGTGATTAAGTTTAGTGCTACCGCTCAAATTACTGTACAATCTAAGAAGCACTGTATGCAGAAGGCCTCGTACAACGTGTTTTTTTTTACATGACAAACATAGAATTACATATGCATGTTGTGTAGGATACATTTGTGTATGCCCAGATCTACATTAAGGTACATCAAATGCAATTCTGCTAATGTCTACTCTGCATATGTGTTATACGGCTTTGTGATTGCAGTGTTGCTAATGTGATTTTAGTACCCAATTAATTTACAGCGGTATTCCTCTTATGGTCGTGCTCAAACAAGTGAAAGTGGAGGATCATTTTAAGAGTAGATAAGTAAGTTAAAAAAAATGTCCCATAACTGGCGAAATATAGTACAGCAATCATTGGCGGCTCCTACCTGCTGTATTGAGGGGTGCTGCCCACACCTCCCGTGGCTCAGCCCACACCTGCTGCTGTGTGGCAACAGGGAGTAAAGAAGAAATAAAACTCTGCATGCTCAGAGTAGGGAAAGAAAGGGAAAACCCCAAAAACCACAGGCTTGCTCATGTGCACTTGCTTCTATGGATTGTATTGTCTGCAGCCCATAGAAGCATATTACTGCTGTCCGGCGAACCTGCGCTTGCGCACCCTCCCCCCCCTTCTCCCCAGCAGCTTCTAGGGACTCCATCGACTGCAGAAAGGCTGCCATTTGGAAGCACTATCTGCCGATAGAGGTCCAGTATGTGATTAGCAGATAGTGCTTCCAATTAAATGCTTTATATAGCAGCGATCCAATATGGCTGCTGATTAACAGCTGTGCGTAATTACCCTACCAGACTATTGCATCAATTTCTTAAATGTAAAGAAGATAAAATACTTTTGGAGGCAAGCCTATAATTCATATCTATCCAGTTTTGAAATACTTTCAGTACAATACAATTATTATAAAAGGAAATAATTGGATTTTAATTACCTACCAGTAAATCCTTTTCTCGTAGTCCGTAGAGGATGCTGGGGTTCCATTTAGTACTATGGTGTATAGATGGGTCCACTAGGAGCCATGAGCACTTTAAGAGTTTAATAGTGTGGGCTGTCTCCTCCCTCTATGCCCCTCCTACCAGACTGAGTCTAGAAACTGTGCCAGAGGAGACGGACATACTTTGAGAGAAGGAAAAATACAGATAGTGTTTAGATTCACACCAGCTCACACATAACAAAAGGAAAGCAAAGCTAACCAACTTGAAACGATTCAGCAAAGACTGAACCAACAATACTTAAACAAGTAACAATGCAGGAATACGAAGCACTGGGCGGGCGCCCAGCATCCTCTATGGACTACGAGAAAAGGATTTACCGGTAGGTATATAAAATCCTATTTTCTCTTGTGTCCTAGAGGATGCTGGGGTTCCATTTAGTACCATGGGGATGTACCAAAGCTTCCAGTACGGGAGGGCTAGTGCGGAGGTTCCTGCAGAACAGATTGACCAAACTTCAGGTCCTCAAAGGCCAAAGTATCAAACTTGTAGAACTTAGCAAACGTGTTCGACCCTTACCAAGTAGCTGCTCGGCAAAGCTGTAAAGCCGAGACACCCCGGGCAGCCGTCCAGGAAGAACCCACTTTACGAGTAGAGTGGGCCTTAACAGAATTTGGACACGGCAAGCCTGCCGTGGAATAAGCATGCTGGATTAAACCTGATCCAGCGAGAAATCGTCTGCTTAGAAGCAGGACACCCAACCTTGTTGGGATCATAAAGGACAAACAGAGCGTCCGATTTCCTGGGACGAGAATTTCTCTTCACATATATTTTCAAAGCCCTCACAACATCCAAGGACTGTGAGGTAATTGAGGAGTCATTAACCACTGGCACCACAATAGGTTGGTTGATGTCTAGCAGATGCCAATGCCAACAGTGTGACCGCCTTCCAAGTAAGAAACTTGACGTCCACCTCCTGTAAAGGCTCAAACCAATCCGAACATTAATATCCCAAGGTGCCGTAGGAGGCACAAAGGGTGGTTGGATGTGCAGAACCCCTTTCAAGAATGTCTGAACCTCAGGGAGAACAGCCAGTTGTTTCTGGAAGAAAATGGACAAGGACGAAATCTGGACCTTTATGGAGCCCAATCGTAGGCCCACATCCACACCTGCTTGCAGAAAGAGGAGAAACCGTCCCAGTTGAAACTCCACTGTAAGAAACTTCTTGGATTCACACCATGACACATACTTTTTCCAAATCCGATGGTAATGTTTAGACGTTACTCCCTTCCTAGCCTGTATCAGGGTAGGAATAACCTTGTTCGGAATGCCCTTCTGAGCTAAGATCTGGCGTTCAACTGCCATGCCATCAAACATAGCCACGGTAAGTCTTGATAGGCGAACGGCCCCTGTTGTAGAAGGTCCTCGTGAAGAGGATGATCCTCCATCAGTAATACCAGAAGATCCGCGTACCAAGCCCTTCTTGGCCAGTCTGGGGCAATGAGGATCGCCTGAAGTCTTGTTCTTTTTATTAGTTTGAGAATCCTTGGGATGAGTGGAAGTGGAGGGAACATATACACTGACTGAAACACCCACGGAGTTACCAGTGCGTCCATCGCCACTGCTTTTGGGTCTCTAGACCTGGAACAGTACCTCCGAAGCTTCTTGTTGAGGCGAGAAGCCCCATTCTCCGGGTGGAGGCCCTATTCTCCTGGATGGAAATCGTGTCAGCTGAGGAAGTCCGCTTCCCAGTTGTCCACTCCTGGAATGAAGATCGCTAACAGCACCACCGCGTGCTTTTCTGCCCAGAGGAGTATTCTTGTTACCTCTGACATTGCCGCTTTGCTCTTTGTTCCGCCCTGTCGGTTTATGTAGGACACTGCCTTGACATTGTCCGACTGAACCTGGATGGCCTGATCTTGCAGAAGATGTGCCGCTTGTAGAAGGGCGTTGTATATGGCCGTTAGTTCCATAATGTTTATCGAAAGGATGGATTCCAGACTTGACCACTTTCCTTGGAAGTTTTCCCCTTCGGTGACTGCTCCCCATCCTCTGAGACTTGCATCCGTGGTTAGAAGGATCCATTTCTGAATCCCGAACCTGCGGCCCTCGAGTAGGTGAGAAGTTTGCAGCCACCAGAGTAGTGAAATTTTTGCTTTCGGAGACAGGCGTATCCGCTGGTGCATGTGAAGATGTGATCCCGACTATTTGTCCAGGAAATCCATTTGGAAGGACCGTACATGGAATCTTCCGTACTGTAGAGCCTCGTAGGAGACTACCATCTTCCCCAGAAGGCGAATGCACTGAGGAACCGATACCCTGGGCTGACTTCAGGACATCCCGTACCATTGATTGGATCACCAACGCTTTCTCCACCGCTAGAAACACCCTCTGCACTTCCGTGTCGAGCATCATCCCCAGGAAGGGCAGTCTCCTTGTTGGCTTCAAATGTGATTTTGGAAGGTTCAGGATCCACCCATGATCCTGGAGTAGTCGAGTTGAGAGAGCAATACTCTGCATCATCCTCTCCCTGGAAGATGCTTTTATCAGCAGATGATCCAGATATGGAATTTTGTTCACTCCCTGCCTGCGGAGTAGCATCATCTTCGCCATGACCTTGGTGAACACCCTCGGTGCTGTGGAGAGGCCAAATGGCAGTGCCTGGAACTGATAGTGACAGTCCAGCAGCATAAATCTGAGATAAGAAATAGAAAGAAATTATTGCGCCACGTGTGTTCACCAACGTTTACTTATCCTGAATGTGGATTGTACCAAACAAATGGATCTGACACTCCCTAAGAATTTAAAAGGGCGTCTGCTTACCCCCAAACAGGGATGGCGGTTCCCTGTGTCGTAAATTTGGTACACAATTGGGGGGAGGGGGTTTAGCGACCAATGGTGTCTAAAAGAACTCACACTTTAGGTGAATAATTAAAAATATAAAATACAGTTTATTCACGTATAAATTTAAAACAACAAATCTTTTTCTAAAAAATGGGATAAAAAGTATACACACATACAATATAATACCAGTTAAAATGAATAAATAATAAAAGATTCCTTAACTTGGTATGCAGTCACTGCCAGATAGCCCAACGCGTTTCGTCAATCAGACTTCATCAAGGGGTGATCTGAGATAAGCCTGGTGAGGCGGCCAGATCAGAATGTGAAGGTACGCATCCTTGATATCCAGAGATACCAGGAATCCCCCCCTCCTCCAGACCTGAGATCACCGCTCTCAGAGACTCCATCTTGAATTTGAATTCCCTCAAGTAGGGGTTCTATGACTTTAGGTTTAATATCGGCCTTACCGAACCATCCGATTATGGTACCACAAACTGGTTTGAGTAATAACCCTTGTGTTTTAGGTGAGTTAGAACTGGAACAATGACATTTGTTTGAACCAATTTTTGAATGGCTTCCTGCAGGATAGCACTGTCTGTCAGCGAAGCTGGTAAGCCTGATTTGAAGAATCTGTGAGGTGGGAGTTATTGAAACTCCAGTCTGGGCAACAATATGTTTTAGGCATGATGACGCCCAGATGTGATTGAAATCTCTTAAGGTGTGTACACACGGTAAGATATTTTCTTCCGATTCTGACTATATAGTCAGAATCGGAAGAAAATATAGTGCAGATCGCAAGGTGACAGTCACCTTGCGATCCCGATCCGATGCCGATGCGCGGCCCCGCGCGGTCGGCATCAGAAGAAAAAATAGGCTGTGCAGGCAAGTCAATCCTGACTATCTCTATAGAAGAGATAGTCAGGATTGAAATCGCACATAGCCAGCATCGCAAGCACAGTTATTATGTGCTTGCGATACTGGCTAAGTGCCGACCCGGCCCCCTGTCGCACGGTGAGAATCGGATAAGTCCGAATCTCACCGTGTGTATGCACCCTAAGTCTCGCTCCCACCTGCCCGATCTCCAGTCTGGGAGGTCCACTGTCATGCTGAAGATTTTGAGGAAGCAGAACCTGGTTTCTGTTCCTGAGAACCTGTTGGTGCAGGTTTTTTGGTATTTCCCCGACATCCTCTAAAGAAAGTGGAAGGGGGTTTGGATTTTTTTAATTTTGCAGTCCGAAAGGACTGCAGTGTAGACATAGGATAAGATTTCCTAGTTGGTGGTGCTGCTGAGGGAAGAAAGGTTGACTTACTCGCAGTTGCCGTGGAGATCCACGCATCCAATGCGTCCCCAAACAGAGCCTGACCTGTGAAGGATAGGTTCTCCACACTTTTCTTGGATTCTGCCAGTGGCGCACGCAGGGGGGGGTTTCCGAGTACCTAGAAACCCCCCCTGATGAGACAGACTTTTTGTTTTTGAGACGGAGACAGCAGTGTCTCCGTAAAAGCCGCGACCGCATTCGCGACCGCGGAACTACTGCAGCAGAGAGCTACGTACAGTAGCTCTCTGCAGAGCCGGATTAACTGTGGTGCTCTGGGGACCGATTTGCGGCACAGGGCTGTGCTCCCCACTGACAGCTGCTACTCACAGCCCCCAGCACTGTGCTCCACCTGCCCCTGCCCAACAAGAAGAACCCGCCCGCATGTTACGTAAATATACTGTGCTGTACACTCCTCCTGTACAGCGTCTTGCCGTCTCTCCTGTTCCAGCTCTCCTCATGTGCGCTCTCTCCTGCTCCCGCTCCTCACAATCCTAGGATTCCAGGCAGGTAAAGGCTAAACGCGATGCTATGGGGGAGTGTGTGTGAAAGGGGGGGGGGGGGTTGTCAGAATTGTTTGGGTTATTTTGTTAAATGAATCCCTGCCTTCACACGTGTGTGTGTGTGTATATATATATATATATATATATAGATTGATATATAAATAGATTGATAGATAGATAGATGCACACATACATACAGGAAGGATGCTGTGGAACTTAGAGACTTGTTATGAAAAAATATATTTAAAAAATCGACACATCAAAATACCAATGTTTCGGGGGCCCATGGCCCCTTTATCCACACCTGCCTATGGGACCTGAAATGTTGGTATGTTGATGTGACGATTTTTTGAAATATGTTTCTCCATCACAAGTCTCTAGTTTTTACAGCATCCTTCATGTTTATAGCTCTCTTAAGGTCCATACACACTTAACGATAAAATGAGCGACGTCGCTCATTTCCCCCCTCCTTGATCGACGTCGCTCATTTTATCGTCAAGTGTGTATGCCGCCAGCGACGACCGATGCACGGCCACGCGGGTCGGCAACGATCGTCGCTGTCGGTAGGGCATGCATGAAGGATGTGGACTGTCGTCCACGACCTTCATGCAGGGCTGGCGGGGGCGTGACGTCACTGAGCGATATGAGCGGTCATATCGCTCAGTGTGTACAGTCGGCCGCCGACTGGCCGGCCTGGGTGGGGGAGAAATTAGATGATGTCGCTCACAGAGCGACATTGTCTAATGTGTATGGACCTTTACACTGAAGGCAATGGGGCAATTACCATTGAAGTAAGTTGAGTGCCGGACTAATATCATACAGTGTGTGTGTGTGTGTGTGTGTGTGTGTGTATATATATATATATATATATATATATATATACTTTTTTTTAATCCAAATTACCCAATATTCCTTAGATCAAATGATACAGTGTGTATCTCGTACGTGTGTGTAAATATATATATTGAGGAACAGAGACCGAACTGTATCTACTACATATCAGATCAGATAAGCTATTTTTACATTATTTTGATGTATGGGTATTTGCTTTGTTTTTTAACAATTAAACTGGTGTTAAAACTTTATTACACTATTTCGGCTACCTTCTTTCTTTTCATTGGTGATCATTGAGTATTAGAAGTACCATGAGGTTCTGGAGCTGAAGGGAGAAATCTATCCAGTTCGGAAATTCCCATTTTGAGAGCGTGCGATTTAATTAAGTGGTTAACTCCACTCATGATGGTACAGTACTTACGTTTTTCTAAGGGTGTTATTGAACTGGTGGAGGTTTTCATTTGAAGGATCCTAATATATTGCACTAGTAGGCGCTGTTTTCACCTTCTTTCTAGATCCATCAAAACAGACCGACTGAACACCGGTCACCTGGATTACGGCGGCCACCCTGTCAGAGGGAGTGTGGATTGGAGACAGAGAAATTGGACATTACCACTGTCTCTGGACTAAGACTCTCTTTATTTTCACTCATTTGGTGTAGCGCTAAGTACCACCTTTTCACCGATATATATATATATATATATATATATATTATGATTTTTAACATTTTATGCCTTAGGGCCCACCTGTCTTAAATTCCCCGGGCCCCCCAAAGCCTTAATCCAGCTCTGTCTCGCTGCATAGAGAATGTCAGGGCGGGCGTGGGGGTGGGGGAAGGTGCTGGCTGTGCATGCTCAGCGACAGCCACAGCAGCTCCCTCTGTCCTCACAGTGACTGCTGCCAGTCTGCTCCTGCCTCCCAGACCATGGTGCCTGGTATGTATAACATATACAGTATGTACAGCAGGGACGTGCAGTCAGGGGAGGCAGGGGAGGCAGTGCCTCCCCTGTCATTAATGATTCAAATAATAGAAAGAAGATACTTATGACACATATTCTGTGTCATAAGTATCTTCTTTTTATTATGGGAATCATTTTAGAGTGTAAATACCTGTGTAAATGTGGTTGTGCGGCACCGAGAACGATGCCTCCCGCTGCCCATTGAAATTGGCCGGAGGCAGGGGCGGGCAGGGGGCGTGACCAAGCTGAGGGCTGTAAAAGCCCATCACAAAAAGGGGCGCGGTCTAAGGAAAAGGGGCGTGGCTTCACGGGAGGACCCGCGATCGCGAGCCACGCCCCCGTTTTCGTCACTGAGGGGGCATGCCCAGCGCTCTGTGAGCCGCTGGCATACCCCCTCTCCCTCTGACTTCAGTGAATAGACGCTGTGCGCATGCGCACAGCGTCTGTTCACCGCTGCTCTGCTAAGCAGGGCAGCGACAGACAGAGCCTCCCAACTGCCCCCCCCCCCCACCGCGGGACACTGTGGCCCGCGGGTGGGACAGCGGGACAGTCCCCAAAAAACGGGACTGTCCCGCGAAAATCGGGACAGTTGGGAGGTATGGAAATATGTGGTAAGTTACAGGCAGCTCCTAAATTATTAATACAATTTAGATGTACACAACACCTTCCTGCCCAACCTAGAGCTACACACTTCAATAAGGATCAAGAAAAGATGTCACCTAACGTGTATATTTGAATAAAAGCTTGTGTGGTCGGCAGTGTATCTCACTTTCCCCGTCACCCTCTCCCTGGCATCACCCTCCCAGTCACCCTCTCCCTGGCATCACCCTCCTCATCACCCTCTCCCTGGCATCACCCTCCCAGTCACCCTCTTCCTGGCATCACCCTCCCCGTCACCCTCTCCCTGGCATCACCCTCTCCCTGGCATCACCCTCCCCGTCACCTTCTCCCTGGCATCACCCACTGCTGTCACCCTCTCCCTGGCGACCCTCTCCCTGTCGTCACGCTCTTCCTGGCATCACGCTCTTCCTGTCACCCTCTCCCTGGCGTCACCCACTCCGTCACCCACTGCTGGCTATTTTGTTGTCCAGGACTTCCATTAACTTAATAGCGCCGCATCCACGGTGCTATTAAGTTAATGGAAGCCCTGGACAATAAAATTGCATTCATGTCCTCCTCCCCCTCCCAGTCCCAAACACTATTTTTTTTCCCTATAAAAATGTACAATATATCACAAGTATGATGAGCAGGCAGGCAGCTGGCATTGGTGACATCGAGCTGAGATGCAAATGAGTGGCGGAGGGCTGGGTCAGTTGATGGTGGGCAAGTTTGTAAGACATTGGCGGTGGCAGCGGGCATCGGCTCAGGGGCAGTAGCGGGCATTAGTTCGGCGGCGGTAGGGGTCATCGGCAGGATTCGGCGAACATTAAGGCTGCAGTGCCTCACCAGCCACTAACCTCACCGCACGCCACTGATGTACAGTATACTGTGTATGAAGTTTGCGTGTTTGTATGTATTTGTAGGCATGTATTTATGTAAGTACGTGTGTTTGTGTGCTTGTGTATGTATGTGTATGTATGTATGAATTTGTGTGCTATCTATATATGTGTGTACATATATAAATAAATATACATACATACATACATACGGAAACCCCCCGACTAAATCCTGCGTTTGCCCCTGGGTAATATGCGCCAGTGCATTAAGGTATAACACGTGTAAGGTGGGGAGCAGACCTAGTACATTCTGCATGTTAGTATCCACACTGATTTCACTTTATTATACTGTACTGATGTTATACTGTAGCCATATAATCACCTATGGATTATGCCCTGAGAGTGGAGGAATTGCACCCCACATACGATCTCGGCAGCATAGAACCTTGCAGTGGCGATGTTAAGGCGGCCTTTCCTCCGGTGGAGTTGGTGGAAATCTCCCCCACTTGCGTGTTCCATGCCCAATAGCACATGCTCCTGTTTATAGTACAATAAGTACATGCAAATCAGTTCCAATGTTCGCTATAGTAGTGTTTCTTATTTAAGATACAAGATAATGCAGACACTTTGGGCCTGATTCAGACCTGATCGCAGCAGCAAATTTGTTAGCTAATGGCCAAACCAAGGGCCTAATTCAGACCTGATCGCTCACTAACTATTTTTTGCAGCGCTGCGATCAAATAATTGCCGCCTACAGGGGAGTGTATTTTAGATTTGCAAGTGTGCGATCGCATGTGCAGCCAAGTGGTACAAAAAGAGTTTGTGCAGTTTCTGAGTTGCCCAGGACTTACTCAGCTGCTGCGATCACTTCAGCCTTTTTAGGACCGGAATTGACGTCAGACACCCGCCCTGCAAACGCTTGGACACGCCTGCGTTTTTCCTACCACTCCCAGAAAATGGTCCGTTGACACCCACAAATGCCTTCTTCCTGTCAATCTCCTTGCGATCGGCCGTGCAAATGGATTCTTCGTAAAACCCATCGCCCAGCAACGATTCGCTCTGTAGCCGTACAACGCGCCTACGTATTGCAGTACATACGCATGCGCAGTTCTGACCTGAGCGCAGCGAAAAAACCTAGCATGCTATCGGGTCTGAATGACCCCCCAAGTGCACTGCAGGGGGGGCAGGTGTAATGTGCAGAGAGAGTTAGAATTGAGTGGGTTTGTTTTGTTTCTGTGCAGGGTAAATACTGGCTGCTTTATTTTTACACCATACTTGCCTACTTTCTGGCAGCTCTCTCCGGGAGAGAGCTGCCAGGACGGCTCAGTGGAGGGGCTGGGCTGGACAATGACGCGTGGAGGATGCGGAACGGGGCAGGGCGGAGGAGGGTAGGAGGCGGAACGAGGGCTGGGTTACAGCGTCACATCGTCTAAATCACGCCCTCCGCTCTGTAATGCCGCTATAACCTGCATTTTACAGCAGGGGGCGTGACTATGATGACGCGATTTAACAAGAATTGCGTCATCTACTATCCGGACCGCCCACTTTACTCTCAAAGTGGGCGGCCGGGCAGGGGGAAACTGAAAAACCGTGAGACTTGTCTGCTCTTCCGTGGGGCCGGGAGGGTCACCCGAATTTCGGGAGCCTCCCGGCCATTCCGGGAGAGTAGGCAAGTATGTTTTACACTGCAATTTAGATTTCAGTTTGAACAACCCCCACCCAAATCTAACTCTCTCTGCACGTTGTATCTGCTCCCCTTGGCACTGCATATGGTTTTGCCCATTAGATAACAAATTTGCTGCTATGATCAGGTCTGAATTACCCCCTCAGGCCCTTAGACAGATGAGGAAACAGAGAAGCATCTAGCAGAGAGGTGAGTAGTGCTTATAACCACCGTACAAGGGGGGTCATTCAGAGTTGTTCGCTCGCTAGCAGATTTTAGCAGCATTGCACACGCTAGGACGCCGCCCTCTGGGAGTGTATCTTAGTTTAGCAGAATTGCGAACGAAAGATTAGCAGAATTGCAAATAGATAATTCTTAGCAGTTTCTGAGTAGCTCCGGACCTACTCACAGATTGCGATCAGCTCAGCCCGTTTCATTCCTGGTTTGACGTCACAAACACGCCCTGCGTTCGGCCAGCCACTCCCCCGTTTCTCCAGACACTCCCGCATTTTATCCTGGCACGCCTGCATTTTTCCGCACACTCCCTGAAAACGGCCAGTTTCCGCCCAGAAACACCCACTCCCTGTCAATCACACTCCGATCACTTCAACGATAAAAATTCTTCGTTCGGACGTGAGTAAATCTACTAAGTTTTGTGCTAAAATACTTAGCGCATGCACACTGCGTACCATGCGCATGCGCATTCTTGCCTTAATCGCTCCGTTGCGAGAATCGGCAACGAGCGATCAACTCGGAATGACCCCCAAGCAAAGAAACTGCTGTTAGCAGAGTTTCCAGTTTAGGACATCCCATCTACGTCCTCTTATGTGTGAGCCCAGTAAGTACACTCCTCAGGTTTCCCCACTATTGGGAAAGGCCTATGGCATATGTAAGCTAAGGAAACTGCCAGGTCCCAGCAATGGAGGAGTGGACAGGCTGGAGATTAAACACTGCAGCTACTTGGACAGACAGTACGGCCAAACACTCAGGTGCAACATTCACTCCCAATTCCTGTCTGTTTTCCATACTCTTCTGCCACACTGACATCACACAACGTGTAAATGACATAATAAACCTGTAGATTTTAACACAAAAGTCATGCCTTATTCATCATTCCTGTTACTTTGCACAGGGCTGTGATGTGAAAGGACAGGTACAGTGGGCCTAATTCAGCATGAGCAGCATCTGCGATGCGTTCGCATGCTGAAGCCCCCGTACAGTGTGCACACGCGCAGGAGCCGTACTGCGTGTAGTCACACAATTAGATGCAATGGCATCTCACGCGAACGCCTCTGCCTGATTGACAGGCAGAGGCATTCATGCGGCGGGTGGGGATGATGAAGCAACATTTTGGAGGCATTGACGCGGCGTTGGGGGGCGCAGTCCGTACAACGGAGGCGTGTTCGGACCATTTGCGGAGCGAGTCACAGCAGCTGCCTCATGTCACACGCGGCCGCTGAGACCAAAATCATGGCGGCCAGGCTAATGCCCTCGCAGCTAGGAGGCAGGGGTCACCCCTAAACATGTGAGCACTTCGCTGTGTAGCAATGCGCTTGCATTTTAGTGGGGGGCAGGACCCGGCATGCAGGGCGTCCTTGCCCTGTGCTGGGCAGCCCCCCGAATGCTACAGGAATGAGTTGTAATTTTGCATATTTTCACAAACTACGACTCATGCTGAATTAGGCCCAGTGGCCATATGGCTCAGTAATCCCTATATCACCAAGTGCTGTAGGTACAGTAGGCATGCATTGCTGGAAATTAGGAGGGGAGGTTACTGTTCAGCAGAGAAGGAAAAGTCACAGCAGAGGAAAGTGAGGATATATGGTATGGATAAGGGTAGGTGTCAGTAAGGAGGCAGTCACAGCAGTACCTTGGTCTGCAGTGCAAAGTGGGCATGGATGAGGAAGTCGCTGCCAGCTGCAAGTTCTAGCACTCTGCTCTCCACCAACGCTTGCTCCCGGCCCTCCATTAGCAGATCTCTTTTACTAATGATTTTCACAGCCAAATCCGGCCCACCACGGGCGTCTGCGGCCAGTAGGACCTAGAGGAGACATTACAGGGTGAGCCTGATACACAGCACATGCACATAAAAGCATCTACGCTCAGGCATACATACCTTTCCAAAGCTGCCCCGGCCTATCTGATGGTAGAATGATAGTCTCCGGATGGTGAGCGAGACATCATCTCTGAGGCAGCTTGGCTGAGTGTTGCTGATTCCTAATGGCATGAGAGAGGGAGATACGAGAACTAATCACCATTTGCCATATAGGGCCTTATTCAGCGAACACATTTTGCCGAGTTGTGGTCTAGTGCGTGCGTGCCGGGCCCGTTCTGCACGTGCGTTGGCTGGGAAATGCGATTGCATCACATTGATGTGAACGCATCTGCCTAATTGACAGGCAGAGTTGTTTCCAGGGTGTGAACATGGGGGCATGGCATAAAAACATGGCTGACCCGAGCCTTTTTCGGGAAGTCGGTGTGATGTCACATGTGGCCGCTGTGAAAGGAGAAATGGCGGTGGTCCGACTGCCTACGGAGCCTAGCTGCATATGCAATGGGTCAACCCTAATTTCCAGTTTGCGATGCAATCTCAATTGATTTGTGACTGCATCGCTGGCTGCTGATTAGTATGCTGGGCAGCCTTGCCCTGTGCTGGGCGGCCCCCAGCATTCGATCGTATGCCACCACTGATACTGAATAAGGTTGTAAATAAGGTGTGTATGTATGAGTGCTCAGGTGTTTGTGTGGGTATAACACTGGGTTCCTCTACCTGCTCTATCCTGAGCACATGCAGCACTGGTCTTGCTCTTTCTGCGCTTCTTACTTCTCCCTCCGTCCTCCACCTCTGCCCTGCTTCCTTTCTCTCCACATCGCCCCTCACTCCTTCTCTCCACGTCTCCTGTCTCCCTCTCCTCCTGCTCCCAGCTAGATGGTAACTTTCTCTTCTTATCCATCCTTTTGCTGAATATCTTGTGCTCCTCCTCATCAGCGTGAGCGGCGATGCTACTCTTCTCCATCTTACTCTGCTGCTGCCACTTCTCTGCTCCAACTGTCCACCAGTGGCAGTTACTGAGTGGTTGCTATGGCGACAGCTGCATCATTCAAAAAACCAACATGGTGCCCTGGCATGTGAGCGACGGTTACCTGGCCATGTGTCTATGCTACATGTATGGCGCATGTGTACATGTAACATCCATTGGCGAGATGAGGGAAATGATCACTGGGGCACAGAGGGGTTTCCTAGTTTATGTGGTGGCAGTAAGTTTATGCAGATTGAGTCTACCACTAATAGGTACCACTAATAGGTCATATTTTCCCAACCCCCTAGCTGGTGCACACGTGTAGCTATTACTAAAACATGTTTAGAAAAAAACATATTTCTAACAGCACTGTAACATTTTGGTTGCTGGCATGAAAATGTATTTTTAACCAAATACTAAGTAGTATTTCTCTAACGTCCTAAGTGGATGCTGGGGACTCCGTAAGGACCATGGGGAATAGCGGCTCCGCAGGAGACTGGGCACATCTAAAGAAAGCTTTAGGACTAACTGGTGTGCACTGGCTCCTCCCCCTATGACCCTCCTCCAAGCCTCAGTTAGATTTCTGTGCCCGACGAGAAGGGTGCACACTAGGGGCTCTCCTGAGCTCTTTGTGAAAGTTTTAGTTTAGGTTTATTATTTTCAGTGAGACCTGCTGGCAACAGGCTCACTGCATCGAGGGACTAAGGGGAGAAGAAACGAACTCACCTGCGTGCAGAGTGGATTGGGTTTCTTAGGCTACTGGACATTAGCTCCAGAGGGACGATCACAGGTTCAGCCTGGATGGGTCCCGGAGCCGCGCCGCCGGCCCCCTTACAGAGCCAGAAGAGCGAAGAGGTCCGGAAAATCGGCGGCAGAAGACGATCCTGTCTTCAGATAAGGTAGCGCACAGCACCGCAGCTGTGCGCCATTGCTCTCAGCACACTTCACACTCCGGTCACTGAGGGTGCAGGGCGCTGGGGGGGCAGCGCCCTGAGACGCAATAAATCGATAAAAACCTTATATGGCTAAAATAAATGCATCACATATAACTCCTGGGCTATATGGATGCATTTAACCCCTGCCAAAACATACAGAAAAACGGATGATAAGGACGCCGAGAAAGGGGCGGAGCCTATCTCCTCAGCACACTGGCGCCATTTTCCCTCACAGCTCAGTTGGAGGGAAGCTCCCTGGCTCTCCCCTGCAGTCACTACACTACAGAAAGGGGTTAAAAAAGAGAGGGGGGCACAAATTAGGCGCAGTATAAACAATACAGCAGCTATAAAGGGAAAAACACTTATATAAGGTTATCCCTGTATATATATAGCGCTCTGGTGTGTGCTGGCAAACTCTCCCTCTGTCTCCCCAAAGGGCTAGTGGGGTCCTGTCCTCTATCAGAGCATTCCCTGTGTGTGTGCTGTGTGTCGGTACGTTTGTGTCGACATGTATGAGGAGAAAAATGATGTGGAGACGGAGTAGAGTGTCTGTAATAGTGTTGTCACCCCCTAGGGGGTCGACACCTGAGTGGATGTACTGTTGAAATTGCGTGACAGTGTCAACTTTGTATTAAAGACAGTGGTTGACATGAGACAGCCGGCTACTCAGCTTGTGCATGTCCAGACGTCTCATACAGGGGCTCTAAAGCGCCCGTTACCTCAGATACAGACGCCGACACGGATACTGACTCCTGTGTCGACGGTGAAGAGACAACCGTGATTTCCAATAGGGCCACACATTGCATGATTGAGGCAATGGAAAATGTTTACACTTTTCTGATAACATGAATACCACCAAAAAAAGGGGTATTATGTTTGGTGAGGAAAAACTTCCTGTAGTTTTCCTGAATCTGAGAAATAAAATGAGGTGTGTGATGATGCGTGGGTTTCCCCCCGATAACAATTGATAATTTCTAAAAAGTTATTGGCAGTATACCTTTTCCCGCCAGAGGTTAGGGTGCGTTGGGAAACACCCCCTAGGGGGGATAAGGCGCTCACACGCTTGTAAGAACAAGGGCTCTATCCTCTCCTGAGATGGCCGCCCTTAAGGATCCTGCTGATAGAAAGCAGGAGGGTATCCTAAAATGTATTTACACACATACTGGTGTTATACTGCGACCAGCAATCGCCTCAGCCTGGATGTGCAGTGCTGGGTTGGCGTGGTCGGATTCCCTGACTGGAAATATTGATATCCTAGATAAGGACAGTATATTATTGCCTATAGAGCAATTAAAAGATGCATTTCTATATATGCATGATGCACAGCGGAATGTTTGCCGACTGGCATCAAGTATAAGTGCGTTGTCCAATTCTACCAGTAAAATGGTCAGGTGATGCGGATTCCAAACGGCATTTGGAAGTATTGCCTTACAAAAAAAAAAGGGGATGTACCCTTGGTCGCCTCTCAAAATAAGACGCCGTATTATCAGGCGCAGTCCTGGTTGGCAAGCGGACAAAAGGGTTCCTCTTTTCTGCACGTGACAGAGGGAGAGGAAAATGGCTGCAGAGATTAGCCAGTTCCCAGGAACAGAAACCCTTTTCTGCCTCTGCAAAGCCCTCAGTATGTCGCTAGGGCTTTACAAGTTCAGGCACGGTGGGGGCCTGTTCTCAATGAATTTCAGTGCGCAGTGGGCTCACTCGCAAGTAGACCCCTGGATCCTTCAGGTAATATTTTCAGGGGTACAAATTGGAATTCGAGACATATTCCCCTCGCCGTTTCCAAAAGTCTGTTTTACCGACAGGGAGGCAGTTTTGGAAGCCATTCACAAGCTGTATTCCCAGCAGGTGATAATTAAGGTACCCCTCCTGCAACAGGGAACGGGGTATTATTCCACACTATTGTGGTACCGAAGCCAGACGGCTCGGTGAGACCGATTTTAAAATCTAAAATCTAAAATCTTTGAACACTTACATACAGAGGTTCAAATTCAAAATTGAGTCACTCAGAGCAGTGATTGCAAACCTGGAAGAAGGGGACTACATGAGGTCTCGGGACATCAAGGATGCTTACCTTCATGTCAAAATGTACCCTTCTCACCAAGGGTATCTCAGGTTATGGTACAGAACTGTCACTATCAGTTCAGACGCTGCCGTAGGGATGGGCCACGGCACCCCGGGTCTTTACTGAAGTAATGACCGAAATGATGATATTCCTTCGAAGGAAGGGAATTTTAGTTATCCTTTACTTGGACGATTCCCTGATAAGGGTAAGATCCAGGGAACAGCTGGAGATCGGTGTAGCACTATCTCAGGTAGTGTTGCGGCAGCACGATTGGATTCTCAATATTCCAAAATCGCAGCTGGTTCCGACGACTTGTCTTCTGTTCCTAGGGATGATCCTGGACACAGTCCAGAAAGAAGGTGTTTCTCCCTGAGGAGAAAGCCAGGGAGTTATCCGAGCTAGTCAGGAACCTCCTAAAACCGAACCAAGAGTGCATCAATGCACAAGGGTTCTGGGTAAAAATGGTGGCTTCCTACGAAGCAATCCCATTCGGCAGATTCCACGCAAGACTTTCCAGTGGAACCTACTGGACAAATGGTCCGGGTCGCATCTTCAGATGCATCAGCGGATAACCCTGTCACCAGGGACAAGGGTATCCCTCCTGTGGTGGTTGCAGAGTGCTCATCTTCTAGAGGGCCGCAGATTCGGCATCAGGACTGGGTCCTGGTGACCACGGATGCCAGCCTGCGAGGCTGGGGAGCAGTCACACAGGGAAGGAATATCCAGGGCTTAGGGTCAAGCCTGGAGACATCACTTCACATAAATATCCTGAAGCTAAGGGCCATTTACAATGCTCTAAGCTTAACAAGACCTCTGCTTCAAGGTCAGCCGGTGTTGATCCAGTCGGACAACATTACGGCAGTCACCCACGTAAACAGGCAGGGTGCCACAAGAAGCAGGAGGGCAATGGCAGAAGCTGCAAGGATTCTCCGCTGGGCGAAAAATCATGTAATAGCACTGTCAACAGTATTCATTCCGGGAGTGGACAACTGGGAAGCAGACTTCCTCAGCACGACCTCCACCCGGGAGGGTGGGGACTTCACCCAGAAGTCGTCCACATGATTAAAAAACTCGACAGGTATTGCCCCAGGTCAAGAGACCCTCAGGCAATAGTTGTAGACGCTCTGGTAACACCGTGGGTGTACCAGTCAGTATATGTGTTCCCTCATCTGCCTCTCATACCCAGGGTATTGAGATTGATAAGATGGAGAGGAGTAAGCACTATATTCGTGGCTCCGGATGGGCCAAAAAGGACTTGGTAACCGGAACTTCAAGAGAGGCTCACGGAGGATCCGTGGCCTCTACCTCTAAGAAGGGACCTGCTCCAGCAAGGACCCTGTCTGTTCCAAGACTTACCGCGGCTGCGTTTGACGGCATGGCGTTTGAACACCGGATCCTGAAGAAAAAAAGGCATTCCGGATGAAGTCATTCCTATCCTGATCAAAAGCCAGGAAGGATGTAACCGCAAAAACATTATCACCGCAATTGGCGAAAATATGTTGAGTAGTGCGAGGCCAGTAAGGCCCGACGGAGGAAATTCAACTGGGTCGATTCCTGCATTTCCTGCAAACAGGAGTGTCTATGGGCCTGAAATTGGGGTCCATTAAGGTTCAGATTTCGGCCCTGTCAATTTTCTTCCAAAAAAGAACTGGCTTCAGTCTCTGAAGTTTAGACGTTTGTAAAAGGGGTACTGCATATACAGCCTCCTTTTGTGCCTCCAGTGGAAATTTGGGATCTCAATGTAGTTTGGGTTCCAAAAGTCACATTGGTTTGACCACTTAAATCTGTAGAGTTAAAATATCTCGCATGGAAAGTGGTCATGCTGTTGGCCCTGGCCTAGGCCAGGCGCGTGTCAGGATGGGCGGCTTTATCCTGTAAAAGCCCTTATCTGATTTTCCATTCGGACAGGGCGGAATTGAGGACTCGTCCTCAGTTTCTCCCAAAGGTGGTTCCAGCGTTTCACCTGAACCAACCTATTGTGGTGCCTGCGGCTACTAGGGACTTGGAGGAATCCAAGTTGCTGGATGTTGTCAGGGCCCTGAAAATATGTTCCAGGACGGCTGGAGTCAGGAAATCTGACTCGCTGTTTATCCTGTATGCACCCAACATGCTGGGTGCTCCTGCTTCTAAGCAGACTATTGCTCGTTGGATTTGTAGTACAATTCAGCTTGCACATTCTGTGGCAGGCCTGCCACAGCTAAAATCTGTAAAAGCCCGTTCCACAAGGAAAGTGGGCTCATCTTGGGCGGCTGCCCGAGGGATCTCGGCTTTACAACTTTGCCGAGCAGCTACTTGGTCAGGGGCAAACACGTTTGCTAAATTCTACAAATTTGATACCCTGGCTGAGGAGGACCTGGAGTTCTCTCATTCGGTGCTGCAGAGTCATCCGCACTCTCCCGCCCGTTTGGGAGCTTTGGTATAATCCCCATGGTCCTTACGGAGTCCCCAGCATCCACTTAGGACGTTAGAGAAAATAAGAATTTACTTACCGATAATTCTATTTCTCGTAGTCCGTAGTGGATGCTGGGCGCCCATCCCAAGTGCGGATTGTCTGCAATACTTGTACATAGTTATTGTTACAAAAATCGGGTTATTATTGTTGGGAGCCATCTTTTCAGAGGCTCCTCTGTTGTCATACTGTTAACTGGGTTCAGATCACAAGTTATACGGTGTGATTGGTGTGGCTGGTATGAGTCTTACCCGGGATTCAAAATCCTTCCTTATTGTGTACGCTCGTCCGGGCACAGTTTCCTAACTGAGGCTTGGAGGAGGGTCATAGGGGGAGGAGCCAGTGCACACCAGTTAGTCCTAAAGCTTTCTTTAGATGTGCCCAGTCTCCTGCGGAGCCGCTATTCCCCATGGTCCTTACGGAGTCCCCAGCATCCACTACGGACTACGAGAAATAGAATTATCGGTAAGTAAATTCTTATTTTAGTACTGTGTGTGCAGAGCCTTGCACTGACCTGTTGTGCCAAAGATGGCTTTGAGATTTTCATCTCCACAGAATCTTGGTTAGATAGTATTTGAGGTGGTGTCTTGAACGGCAGAAGAGGGAGCAATAGCAGCGAAGTATCAATGCCCAGTTACACAGCTAAGGGGGGCATAGCCAGGTTGTCCTTTAACCAGAAAGGTGTATAGATACAATATTATATATAAAGGTGGTTCAATAAATAAGGTATCAAGACCACTCATTGCGTTAATTTATTTAAGTCATACAGATAAGTATAATCTATAGTATGACCTTGGTACAGATTATTTTTCCACATCGTCCCCATACTTGTATAAGCATTTCTTCCAGTGGTACACCAAGACATCTATCCCCACATAGAAGAAATCAGTGTCAAGCGCCTGTACCCTGGTTGCTCATGAACGATGGTGTGCACAGCACCCACTGAGATGTTTAGTCAGTAATATCACTATCTCGAATGCTTCTGTCCTCCTGAATCAGACCTTCAGTGCGGCACAAATTGTCATCTGTGGTGGATGTGCTTGGCCGGCCAGATCGTTGCTCATCATGAAAGCCTGTCCTGTCATTATCAAATGCAGTGCACCAAACCCATACCTCCCAACTGTCCCGATTTTCGCGGGACAGTCCCGTTTTTTGGGGACTGTCCCGCTGTCCCACCCGCGGGCCGCAGTGTCCCGCGGTGGGGGGGGGGGGCAGTTGGGAGGCTCTGTCTCTCGCTGCCCTGCTTAGCAGAGCAGCGGTGAATAGACGCTGTGCGCATGCGCACAGCGTCTATTCATTGCAGACAGAGGGAGAGGGGGCATGCCAGCAGCTCACAGAGCGCTGGGCATGCCCCTTCAGTGACTAAAACGGGGGCGTGGCTCACGATCGCGGGTCCTCCCGTGAAGCCACGCCCCCTTTCGTAGGCCACACCCCTTTTTGGGAGCGCGCGCGTGTGTCCCTCTTTACAGAAGGAAAAAGTTGGGAGGTATGCCAAACCCAAACCTGTTTCCGTGACATGACGTTATCATCGTACACCCTGACAAGCTGGTGATGAATACAGCTGCTGATGTGCCTTTGAGACACAGAAATCTTATCACACTACGCACCTCAATGTGTGACCATGTTCCGCCAGCCCCACCATCTTACATCTGATGTTGGGACAGTATGACAGATATGAGGCGCAGTCTAATGGCCGTGAGAAGAAGCAGTGGTCTACCTGCTCTGGTCTTGCGGGAAATTAGAATTAAATAGAGAACATTACACTCATGAGAGGTCTTGTTAATTTACTTTGTTTTTAATGAACTTTATACTTTGTAATAAAAAACATTACATTTCTGCAGCTGGGTACACTGGGATTCCACAGGGAATACATCAGGATGTAGAGTTGAATCTTGATCCGAGGCACCAACAGGCTAAAGCTTTGACTGTTCCCAGGATGCATTGCACCGCCTTTTCTATAACCCGCCTCCAGGCACTGGAGCTCAGTTTGTAAGTTGGAGCCTGCAGTGCCAGTCACTTACAGGTGGGGTTGCGCTAGGCAGTCCTGAAAAGAGCTTTTTAGGAAGACTTCAAGGGCTGCAGCACTATTTATGTCAGTCTGACATTTTGTGGTACGGCTCCATCACCCCCCAGCAGCGCTGCATACTCCCACTGCCGGGTTCCTGGTAGAGATGAGCGGGTTCGGTTCGTCAAGATACGAACCCCCTCGAACTTTTTATTTTACACGGTTCCGAGGCAGCCTCGGATCTTCCCGCCTTGCTCGGTTAACCCGTGCGCGCCCGAACGTCATCATCCCGCTATCGTATTCTCGCGAGATTCGTATTGCATATAAAGAGCCGCGCATCGCCGCCATTTTCACTCGTGCATTGGAGATGATAGCGAGAGGACGTGGCAGCGTTCTCTCAGTTTCTGTGTTCAGTGTGCTGCAAATATCTGTGCTCAGTGTGCTGCAAATATCTACGTTCTCTGCCTGAAAAACGCTCCATATCTGTGCTGCATTGTAGAATATAGTAGGAGGACAGTGCAGAATTTTGCTGACCACCAGTATATATATAGCAGTATGGTACAGTAGTCCATTGCTCTACCTCTGTGTCGTCAAGTATACTATCCATCCATACCTGTGCTGCATTGTAGTTGTGCGCAGTATATAGTAGGAGGACAGTGCAGAATTTTGCTGACCACCAGTATTATATATAGCAGTACGGTACAGTAGTCCATTGCTCTACCTCTGTGTCGTCAAGTATACTATCCATCCATACCTGTGCTGCATTTTAGTTGTGCGCAGTATATAGTAGGGGGACAGTGCAGAATTTTGCTGACCACCAGTATATATATATATAGCAGTATGGTACAGTAGTCCATTGCTCTACCTTTGTGTCGTCAAGTATACTATCCATCCATACCTGTGCTGCATTTTAGTTGTGCGCAGTATATAGTAGGAGGACAGTGCAGAATTTTGCTGACCACCAGTATATATATATATAGCAGTATGGTACAGTAGTCCATTGCTCTACCTTTGTGTCGTCAAGTATACTATCCATCCATACCTGTGCTGCATTTTAGTTGTGCGCAGTATATAGTAGGAGGACAGTGCAGAATTTTGCTGACCACCAGTGTATATATATATAGCAGTATGGTACAGTAGTCCATTGCTCTACCTCTGTGTCGTCAAGTATACTATCCATCCATACCTGTGCTGCATTTTAGTTGTGCGCAGTATATAGTAGGGGGACAGTGCAGAATTTTGCTGACCACCAGTATATATATATATAGCAGTACGGTACAGTAGTCCATTGCTCTACCTCTGTGTCGTCAAGTATACTATCCATCCATACCTGTGCTGCATTTTAGTTGTGCGCAGTATATAGTAGGAGGACAGTGCAGAATTTTGCTGACCACCAGTATATATATATATATATATATATAGCAGTACGGTACAGTAGTCCATTGCTCTACCTCTGTCGTCAAGTATACTATCCATCCATACCTGTGCTGCATTGTAGTTGTGCGCAGTATATAGTAGGAGGACAGTGCAGAATTTTGCTGACCACCAGTATATATATAGCAGTACGGTACAGTAGTCCATTGCTCTACCGCTGTGTCGTCAAGTATACTATCCATCCAAACCTGTGCTGCATTGTAGTTGTGCGCAGTATATAGTAGGAGGACAGTGCAGAATTTTGCTGACCACCAGTATATATATAGCAGTACGGTACAGTAGTCCATTGCTCTACCTCTGTGTCGTCAAGTATACTATCCATCCATACCTGTGCTGCATTTTAGTTGTGCGCAGTATATAGTTGGGGGACAGTGCAGAATTTTGCTGACCACCAGTATATATATATATATAGCAGTACGGTACAGTAGTCCAATGCTCTACCTCTGTGTCGTCAAGTATACTATCCATCCATACCTGTGCTGCATTTTAGTTGTGCGCAGTATATAGTAGGGGGACAGTGCAGAATTTTGCTGACCACCAGTATATATATATATATATATATATATAGCAGTACGGTACAGTAGTCCATTGCTCTACCTCTGTGTCGTCAAGTATACTATCCATCCATACCTGTGCTGCATTTTAGTTGTGCGCAGTATATAGTAGGAGGACAGTGCAGAATTTTGCTGACCACCAGTGTATATATATATAGCAGTATGGTACAGTAGTCCATTGCTCTACCTCTGTGTCGTCAAGTATACTATCCATCCATACCTGTGCTGCATTTTAGTTTTGCGCAGTATATAGTAGGAGGACAGAGCAGAATTTTGCTGACCACCAGTATATATATAGCAGTACGGTACAGTAGTCCATTGCTCTACCTCTGTGTCGTCAAGTATACTATCCAGCCATACCTGTGCTGCATTTTAGTTGTGCGCAGTATATAGTAGGAGGACAGTGCAGAATTTTGCTGACCACCAGTATATATATATATATATATATATATAGTCAAAAACGATGTGCGGCACTCAGGAATGTAGAAGTAAATTAACACCAGCGGTCTGTCAACGTTTCAATTTTACTAGAAAATTGTCATCAGGATAAATACAGCAATAGAAAAACTCACCTTATATCCCAGACACCAAAGTGAAGTGCAGTGTGCATCGCTCGTCCGGCGGGGACCCGCTCGGCCGCTGCGGCGCTGAAAGATGACGTCATCGAGTATTGCGCGATGCACGTCAGTGAACCCGTCACCATGGAAACCCGTAGTGTTACTCCTGGGATGAACTAAACAACATAGAGACATAGTAGCTATGTTAAGCCTCACAAATCGAAGTCAAGTAAGAAATGTATATGAAATTGTCATGAGAGCATGCATGGCTGCAAGAGAGATGAGAGGGATTATTGCTCTATATTATGAGTGCAAGTGTATTGGCACATATAGTGCCTGAGGCTCTTCATTTATTTAGACATGTTTAATGATAAATGTCTGTTTGTGATAGAAAAGAGCACTAATGTTGTAAGTTTGTTCATGTAACTGTGTGATTGTTAATAAAGCACATGCAAATAGATGAACTGTCTCTACACCTAAAAATGTGTGTAAGAGATGTGTTAAAAAATCATGTTATGGAATAATCAGATGTCTGCACAGATTACATGAGCTAGATTAGAGAAAAAGGAAAGGAAGCTAGAGGAGAGTGAGAACAGAGCAAACGGGAGAATCTAGGGACCAGCATAAAGGGATGTTTAGAGATCATGGTTAGAAAAAACAAGACAGTGGTAATGATTCATTGAGTCCCTTCGGTGTAATTACATCCAATTTAAAAATCCATCGTGATTCACATTTGAGCAAAGACTTGTGTCTATCTCCACCTCTGATGTTGGCAGGTATGTGATCAATCATGCGGTATCGTAAACTCGCCAGGGAATGTTTAAAAGTCACAAAATGACGTGCAACTGGCTGATCACTCTTTCCTTTAGTTAAGGCCAGTCTAATGGCTGATCTGTGGGCGGTCATTCTTTCTTTAAACTTCCTCTTTGTTTTGCCTATGTAGGTCAAGCCACAGGGGCAAATTATTTGATAAATCACAAAGGAAGATTCACAGGTTAGATGATGTTTGATAAATATTTTGTAGCCCAAATGTGGATGGTAGAAAGTATCTCCAGCAATGAGATATTGGCACGTTGTACACGTGCATCTAAAGCAGCCCCGTTTGCAGGCTGTGAACATAGCTGGTCTGTCAATGGTGGTTCTGGTGGAAATGTCTGTTTTGACCAGTGAATCTCTAAGGTTTCTGGACCGGCGATAACAAGGCATAATGTTAGTGTCCTGTAAATTCAATTTATTGTCAGTTTGAATAAGATGCCAGTGTTTTTTGGTGATTTTATTGGTTTCCACTGAAGCCACATTGAAGGTGCTTTTCCAGATGAATTTGGATGATGTAGTGGCCTTGGACTTCTTCTGTAGTAATGAATTTCTGTTCATAGCTAGCACTTTCACTTTAGTCTCCTGCAGTTGCTTAGAATTATATCCACGTAAGATGAAACGATTGATGAGATCATCAATTTGTACAGCTGCTTGCTTTATATCTGAATTGATTCTGTGGATCCTAATCATTTGCGAGTATGGAAGACCAAATTTGAGGCCTCTAGGATGACAACTTGCATTGTGCAAGAAGGTGTTCCTGTCCGTTGGTTTAGTGAACACCGTGGTGTTAATACTTGTATTCACAATAGATATCCTAACGTCAAGGAAATCTATAGTGTGTTGGTCCATCTTATAGACCAATTTCACTGGACTGGAGGAGGTATTATGAGCATCCAGTATATTCTGCAGTGTATTTTGAGGACCTTTCCATATAATGAACAGATCATCTATATATCTCTTGTATAAGATGATATTAGATGAGACATTGATGTCAGAGAAGAAAATGTCCTGTTCCACTTCAACCATGTATATGTTTGCATAGGTGGGGGCCACGGCCGATCCCATGGCACACCCCCTTTGTTGTAGATAGAACTTGTTGTCAAACAAAAAGAAATTTTTTGTTAATACCAGTTCCAAGAGATGAACCAAGATCTCACTGTGTGCTGGATCAATCTTCAGTTCATTCAACAAAACCTTCTTGACTGCATGAAGTCCCACTGGGTGTGGAATAATTGTATATAAGCTGGTAACGTCAGCTGTTACCAGCCATGCATCTGGAGGAATGGGTCCTATGTCACTTAATTGGTTGAGTAAAGATGTTGTATCCATCAGGGTGTGAGGATGTTGTTGTACATACGGCTGAAGAATGGAATCCAGAAATACTGAGGTAGGCTGGAATAATGAGCCCCTGGCCGAGATAATTGGTCGCCCTGGAGGGGGATTAATCCCCTTGTGGATCTTAGGGACTGTATATAGAATAGGAACCACTGGGTGTTCTGGGAGAAGTCATTTCATGATCTCCTCTGTGATGATCCCTGCATCACAGGCCCTCAGTAGTGCTTCTTTCAGTTCTTTCAGAAATATTGACGTTGGGTTACCATTCAGCCTTATGTATACACCCGGTTCCTCCAGTTGATGATAAATTTCAGCCCGGTAATCAACTATGTCTTGCAGGACAATAGCTCCGCCCTTGTCTGCCGGGCGAATGATTACTTGCTTGTTGTTTGATAAGTTGTGAAGAGCCTCTGATTCAGATTTAGATAAATTATGCTTAAATACCTTATTGGTTGCTGTGAGGTGTTGTGACTCCAGGTCCACTAGACGCATGTATGTTTTGATGCTCGCGTTGTTAGATAATGGATCAAAGGTAGATGGTGGTTTAAATTGCATCAATTTTGAAGGTATATTGCTGGAACCTTGCATGGATGTCTCAGCAAAATGTTCCTTCAGTTTCAACTTGCGATGAAGTTGATTTTTCGCAACTTGCCAATCCAGGGCATCAATTGGAGCCGTCGGGACAAATGATAGACCTTTAGATAATAGCCTACGTTCGCTGGAAGAGAGTTCATAATGGGATAAGTTAACAATTACCTCCGCTTGTTTGGCGCGGGTGGTTTCTTTCCACCTGCGACTGCGTTTGTACTGGCCCCCTCTTCGGGTTGCTTTGCTCTGCGAGGTCTTGCTTCGCGGGTGCCTACTCCTAAAGGGGCAGCTCCCTTAGGGCGGTTTGAAGGTAAGTCCTGGTCACTATTCGTGCTCTGGCCTTCCGCTGATGTTTCAGTATCCAAATCGGTTCGCGGATAACGTCGTCGTCTAAAGAATGGTTTTCTTTTTGTACCAGGATCATTCCCAGAGAGCCATCTATAAACTTGATGGTTCTCATAATCCTGGTCTACCTTGTCAAATTTAGCTTTTTTGAATTTAATTAGATCCCGCTTATATATGGCTAATTGGTTCTCCAATTTTGCCAGCCAGTCGTTCTCTGAATCAGCAATCAGTATGGGAAGATGTTTCACTTCATATTTGTTGATTTTCTGTTTGGAGTTGTCCACCTCCAGGTTGGCTTGCTCAATTACCAACAACATAAGATCTGCTGAGCATTTATTTAAAATGGAGATCCATTTACGGCAAAATGCCGGGTTGAATCTGCCAATGGTGGGACAATTCCTCACCCTAAACCCCCTTGGGATTTTTTTGGCCCGGTGATAGTCACTCAATGTGATGGCATGATAAGTAAAGTCGATTTCTTTCTTTTTCATGCGAAGCAGATCTCTATATATTGCTTCCGGCGCCAGGGCTTCGGCCTGAGTCCATAGTTGTTCTTTGTGTAATATGGCTTCTGTATCTGACTCGGAGTAGCTGAAGTATTCCTGTAAAGGAATCAGTGCTGGATTGAATAGGTTCTCATCTCCTTGTGGTGGATGCTCCATGGTAATTTTTCAGGAGTATATATATATATATATAGCAGTACGGTACAGTAGTCCATTGCTCTACCTCTGTGTCGTCAAGTATACTATCCATATCTGTGCTGCATTGTAGTTGTGCGCAGTATATAGTCGGAGGACAGTGCAGAATTTTGCTGACCACCAGTATATATATATATATATATATATATAGCAGTACGGTACAGTAGTCCATTGCTCTACCTCTGTGTCGTCAAGTATACTATCCATATCTGTGCTGCATTGTAGTTGTGCGCAGTATATAGTAGGAGGACAGTGCAGAATTTTGCTGACCACCAGTAATATATATATATATATATATATATATATATATATATATATATATATATATTATCTATCTGCATCATGTGCTGTTTGGGGACTATTTTTTTAAGTGCCATCCTGTCTGACACTGCAGTGCCACTCCTAGATGGGCCAGGTGTTTGTGTCGGCCAGTTGGGTTGCTTAGCTTAGCCATCCAGCGACCTCGGTGCAAATTTTAGGACTAAAAATAATATTGTGAGGTGTTCAGAATAGACTGGAAATGAGTGTAAATTATGGTTATTGGGGTTATTAATACTATGGGATCAAAATGACCCCCAAATTCTATGATTTAAGCTGTTTTTGAGGGTTTTTTGTAAAAAAACACCCGAATCCAAAACACACCGAATCCGACAAAAAATTTTCAGGGAGGTTTTGCCAAAACGCGTCCGAATCCAAAACATGGCCGCGGAACCGAATCCAAAACCAAAACACAAAACCCGAAAAATTTCCAGTGCACATCACTAGTTCCTGGGTACTTGCAGCGGAGGCGCATCGGTCATCGGGCACACCACCGCTGACGCTCTCCAGGATCGCGTGGTTGCACATCTGAAAGGTGGTATGTGGGACCCCCAGGTGGGAGCTACCAGATAATTGCAGTCCCAGGAGACAGACCGCACCACTGTCATGGACACTACTGCACAGGGACCCCACTACATCCATTAGGGCAAGGGAGCACAGGTCGGATTTACTAAAATCCGATTGATATAGGCTCCACAATACCCGTTGGTGAGGACTAGCATAGGTGATAAGGCGCTGACCTGTAGCCCCTCTCCCAGCTCTGGGCGCCATCTACTGCTGGTGTTCCCGCCCTGGAGCTGCATTTCACTCTTCCTTACTCCCTGACAGAGATTTGAGCACCATCTTCACTACTAGCCGGGCTGATCTCCGAGACTGCAGGGCTGTTTCTCCTCTTTAAAGCCACCTGTCTCATCAGCGCTGTGCATTTACAGACAGTTAAGTATTCTACATGTCATTTTAGACAGTGTTAAGAACAAGTGTACGGCTATCTGAATATTTAGTACAAGTATTCTGTGATATACATCCATACTGTGCATTGTTATATCTATACTCATACATATTTATATGTACATTTTCTAGTCCATTGCAGTTTTATTGTTTATATGTAATAACTTCTGCATTGAACCTGTGACTGAATGTGCCTGTATCTGTTGTGTGAGATTCCATTCTCCTGTATCACATATTGCTATCACCATATTCTGTACCTTGAGGGGGGCTAGGTGTGTCAGGGTCCCATATATATATATATATATATATATACAACCCGGTATGGCGGCACTCAGATATCATTCACGTCTCAAGGCAGAAGTACAACGTTTCGGAGAACTTTATTCACACTCCGTCATCAGGTAAGACAAACATACAATAAACATACCTTAAATAGAATCCCCACTACGAGTGACGCTAGGCGCGCGGCTCCGGAGGACGGGCGCCCCGCTGATGACGTCCGTGCTCTTCTCGATCACACTAAGGCCTACATGTGACCCAGCGTGTGCTGTCAGAGGACGGACGCTCGTTAATGACGTCCGCTCCGGTCCTGCCTGCACCATAGCAACCACTATAAACAAAAAACAGGAAATACATTACATTTAAAAACAAAGGAACACAGCGAAACCTGTGTCAAGGACACTTAGCAAAATACTCCCTTGGATACAGTTAGGCTAAGGACATCTAAATAGCAGCAATATACATCCCAGAACAAACCCCACAATAAATAGAAAATTAAGTTATAATACACTGGAGTACATACAAACTCCACAAAGATGTAGAAAAGTATAATACACAATCTACAAAAAACAGTGTAGACCAGGAGTTTCATTTAAGCCTCTGGGTGAAAGTGTCCCTAATTCATGGATCCACCGCGCTTCTTTCTGTAAGAGGCGTAGAGATCGATCCCCACCTCTAAGCCTAGCTGGTTCATGGTCTATGATAATGTACTTAAGAGAAGCCAAACTGTGGCCAGCATTAAAAAAGTGACGTGCCACAGGTTGGTCACTGTTACCAGTACTAAGTGCATTACGTATTGCCAATTTATGATTGGCCATACGCTCTCTAAGAGTGCGATCAGTCTTTCCTATGTAATTTTTTCCGCAAGGACATACAATCATATAGATTATGAATTTTGTGGTGCATGTCACTCGGTGCTTGATTTCATACTTTCTACCACTGTGTGGATGTGAGAAAAATTTTCCCACCATCAACGCACTACATGTAACGCAGTTAAGACACCTAAAGCATCCTTTTTTGAGACTCATGAAGCTGCTTTGTATACTCTGATGGGATTGAAGACCCGTAATGTCGGTTTTCATCACCCAGTCCCTGATGTTACGTCCGCGTGTATAACATGGCATAATAGTTGTACTACCCAGATTAAGGTCCTGGTCAGTAGCAACTATTGGCCATAACTTTTTCGCTGTATTAATCACAGCTCCACTTGCGGTACTATAGTGGTTAACCCAGGGCATCCTGCTAGATTCTGATTTAGCATTCCTGGAAAGCAACAGAGACTCCCTGCTGCATCCCAGCGCTCTTGCTTTGGCCTTCAATAATAAATCCATATCGTATCCTCTACTTTTAAATTTACGAACCATGTCGTCTATCTGAACCACTGCCTGTTCATGATCACTGCAAATCCTAATAGCGCGCAAGAACTGTGAATAGGGTAACCCAAATTTCAAGGGTCTAGGATGAAAGCTCCGTGCATGGAGCAATGTGTTCCTATCCGTCAACTTACTGTATAATTCAGTGGAAATTTTACCATGCTTAATGATCATCTTCACGTCTAGATAATTAACCGTATCAGGGCTAATGTTGTATGTAAATTTGACCGGATGATCTGATCCATTATGTTCTTCTAATAACTGGATGAGAGCATCCTGGCCCCCTGACCAGATCATGAACAGATCATCGATATATCTTACAGAAAAATGAATGTGCTCATTGACGGTACAATTATTAAAAAATATGTCCTGTTCGACCATAAACATATATGCATTAGCGTACGATGGGGCCACACTGGACCCCATCGCACACCCAGATGTTTGCAAATAAAATTTCCCGTCAAAAAGAAAGAAATTGCACTTCAAAACCATTTCTAACAACTCCAAAAAGAATTCAATCTCTGGACCTTTATATAGAGCGTTACCCGTTATCAACCTTTTAACAGCCAATAAACCCTGCTCGTTGGGGATAACTGTGTAAAGGCTAGAGATGTCAATACTACTCAGTAGACTACCCGGTTTGACATCACCCAATAACTCTAACTTATTGAGAAATGTAGTGGTGTCAAGCAGGTATCTACAATGATTAGTTACACAAGGCTGAAGTAATGCGTCAAGGTATGTAGATACCTTCTGAAAAAGACCACCCCGAGCAGAGATGATCGGTCTGCCGGGGGGATCTACAATACTCTTGTGGATTTTAGGCAATGAATAAAGAACCGGTGTCACTGGTGATTCAGTTATTAATGCCAACATCAAGTCACCAGTAATGACACCAGCGTCCACAGCCTTTTGGAGTGTATCTCTTAGTTGTTTACAGAAGATTTTAGTAGGATCACCCTTGAGTAATCTATATACCTTGTGATCTCCCAACTGACGCTCAAGTTCAGCCCTGTATGTGCCAATATCTTGTATCACGATAGCCCCGCCTTTGTCAGCGGGGCGTATCGTGATATCCGTGTATGATGAAAGATCACGTAAAGCATCATACTCATCCTTGGTCATATTGTTAGCCACAAATTTATTAGCCACCATAGTGTCAGACAACTCAGCACTATTTACAGAACTGTCCAGCATACGACTGAAAGTCTTAATAGCAGCGCTATTAGAAACTGGATCAAATCTGGATCTTTTCTGTAATTTCGCCAATTGAGCCGGTAGTTCTTGATGCCCATGAGAACTAGGAGTAGCTCTAGAACTCCTGAAGTGTTCATGCAGTTTCAATTTTCTGTTTAAACTATATTTTTCTATTTCCCATTGCATAGAATTAAAACGAACAGTGGGAACAAAAGAAAGTCCTTTCGATAGGACTTGGGTTTCAGTAGGGGTGAGGGGATGTGAGGAGAGATTGAACACTATCTCCTCCCCCGTGATGGCGGACGACCTATCTTGCCACGGCCTCGTTCTTTTGCATTGGCCGCCCCTCCTCGTCCATCTCCTCCTTTGCCGTCTCCATGGCGGGTACGTGCCCCTAAAGGGGATCTCATTCCTCGGGTTTGGCCTTCACTTGGTCCATCAACATCACTGTGAGATGTTCCTTCTTGGGATGAATCAGATTGCCATAGTTGTTTATAATTGCGCTGTTTGAATGTGCGCATGCGTTCATTGTGTGTACTGCTGGCCCATTGGTACACTCTGTTCAGGTCATAATATGCATTGACCGTCGACAACTTTTGTTTTTTGAATTGTATCAGATCCCGTTTATAAATTGATATCTGATTATTCAACTTCTCATACCAGTTCATTTTGGTGTCTGCTACCAAAGTTGCTTTGTGCTGTACTTCAAATGCCTTGATTTTATCTCGAGATATATTCAGTTCCCTGGCCGACTCTTCTATAACTAGAAGTAATAAATCAAAACTGCATTTATTCAACACGGCTATCCATTTTTTGCAGAATGCCGTGTTGTAGCGGCCTATTGTAGGAGAGTTCTTAATTCTGAAGCCGCGAGGGATCTTCTTATCCTTATAGTAATCGCTGAGCGTAATTCCATGATATAGGAAATCCATCTCCTTTTGTCTCAGTCTCAGTAATTCCCTATATAAGAACTCAGTAGGTTGTGCATCAACATCATCTTTAAGCTGCTGTGCAAATAGTATGGATTCAGCTTCTGTATCCGTGAAAGTGAGTATAGTGCCTTGTGTCAGTAACGCCAGGTTCACAGTCCCAATACCAACATCATCCACTTTGGTATTCCCCTCAGCCATGCTGAATAAAACTGATGCGTGTCAGGAGATTTCACACTTATAACAAATAGGTGCTTAACTGTATCCAAGGGAGTATTTTGCTAAGTGTCCTTGACACAGGTTTCGCTGTGTTCCTTTGTTTTTAAATGTAATGTATTTCCTGTTTTTTGTTTATAGCGGTTGCTATGGTGCAGGCGGGACCGGAGCGGACGTCATTAACGAGCGTCCGTCCTCTGACAGCACACGCTGGGTCACATGTAGGCCTTAGTGTGATCGAGAAGAGCACGGACGTCATCAGCGGGCGCCCGTCCTCCGGAGCCGCGCGCCTAGCCTCACTCGTGGTGGGGATTCTATTTAAGGTATGTTTATTGTATGTTTGTCTTACCTGATGACGGAGTGTGAATAAAGTTCTCCGAAACGTTGTACTTCTGCCTTGAGACGTGAATGATACCTGATTGCCGCCATACCCGGTTGTATATTGTGGGCCTTACTTGGGTTCCTTGGAGGGCACCGGAGCAGTCGTATTTCTTAATGGGAGTGCTGCCCTAACTGTGGACGTGTGTAGATTCCCTTACTTGCAGAAATAGGGTTATCTGGGCTTAAGCACCCATTTGTTATAAGTGTGAAATCTCCTGACACGCATCAGTTTTATTCAGCATGGCTGAGGGGAATACCAAAGTGGATGATGTTGATATTGGGACTGTGAACCTGGCGTTACTGACACAAGGCACTATACTCACTTTCACGGATACAGAAGCTGAATCCATACTATTTGCACAGCAGCTTAAGGATGATGTTGATGCACAACCTACTGAGTTCTTATATAGGGAATTACTGAGACTGAGACAAAAGGAGATGGATTTCCTATATCATGGAATTACGCTCAGCGATTACTATAAGGATAAGAAGATCCCTCGCGGCTTCAGAATTAAGAACTCTCACACAATAGGCCGCTACAACACGGCATTCTGCAAAAAATGGATAGCCGTGTTGAATAAATGCAGTTTTGATTTATTACTTCTAGTTATAGAAGAGTCGGCCAGGGAACTGAATATATCTCGAGATAAAATCAAGGCATTTGAAGTACAGCACAAAGCAACTTTGGTAGCAGACACCAAAATGAACTGGTATGAGAAGTTGAATAATCAGATATCAATTTATAAACGGGATCTGATACAATTCAAAAAACAAAAGTTGTCGACGGTCAATGCAGATTATGACCTGAACAGAGTGTACCAATGGGCCAGCAGTACACGCAATGAACGCATGCGCACATTCAAACAGCGCAATTATAAACAACTATGGCAATCTGATTCATCCCAAGAAGGAACATTTCACAGTGAAGTTGATGGACCAAGTGAAGGCCAAACCCGAGGAATGAGATCCCCTTTAGGGGCACGTACCCACCATGGAGGCGGCAAAGGAGGAGATGGACGAGGAGGGGCGGCCAATGCAAAAGAACGAGGCCGTGGCAAGAGAGGTCGTCCGCCATCACGGGGGAGGAGATAGTGTTCAATCTCTCCTCACATCCCCTCACCCCTACTGAAACCCAAGTCCTATTGAAAGGACTTTCTTTTGTTCCCACTGTTCCTTTTAATTCTATGCAATGGGAAATAGAAAAATATAGTTTAAACAGAAAATTGAAACTGCATGAACACTTCAGGAGTTCTAGAGCTACTCCTAGTTCTCATGGGCATCAAGAACTACCGGCTCAATTGGCGAAATTACAGAAAAGATCCAGATTTGATCCAGTTTCTAATAGCGCTGCTATTAAGACTTTCAGTCGTATGCTGGACAGTTCTGTAAATAGTGCTGAGTTGTCTGACACTATGGTGGCTAATAAATTTGTGGCCAACAATATGACCAAGGATGAGTATGATGCTTTACGTGATCTTTCATCATACACGGATATCATGATACGCCCCGCTGACAAAGGCGGGGCTATCGTGATACAAGATATTGGCACATACAGGGCTGAACTTGAGCGTCAGTTGGGGGATCACAAGGTATATAGATTACTCAAGGGTGATCCTACTAAAATCTTCTGTAAACAACTAAGAGATACACTCCAAAAGGCTGTGGATGCTGGTGTCATTACTGGTGATTTGATGTTGGCATTAATAACTGAATCACCAGTGACACCGGTTCTTTATTCATTGCCTAAAATCCACAAGAGTATTGTAGATCCCCCCGGCAGACCGATCATCTCTGCTCGGGGTGGTCTGTTTCAGAAGGTATCTACATACCTTGACGCATTACTTCAGCCTTGTGTAACTAATCATTGTAGATACCTGCTTGACACCACTACATTTCTCAATAAGTTAGAGTTATTGGGTGATGTCAAACCAGGTAGTCTACTGAGTAGTATTGACATCTCTAGCCTTTACACAGTTATCCCCAACGAGCAGGGTTTATTGGCTGTTAAAAGGTTGATAACGGGTAACGCTCTATATAAAGGTCCAGAGATTGAATTCTTTTTGGAGTTGTTAGAAATGGTTTTGAAGTGCAATTTCTTTCTTTTTGACGGGAAATTTTATTTGCAAACATCTGGGTGTGCGATGGGGTCCAGTGTGGCCCCATCGTACGCTAATGCATATATGTTTATGGTCGAACAGGACATATTTTTTAATAATTGTACCGTCAATGAGCACATTCATTTTTCTGTAAGATATATCGATGATCTGTTCATGATCTGGTCAGGGGGCCAGGATGCTCTCATCCAGTTATTAGAAGAACATAATGGATCAGATCATCCGGTCAAATTTACATACAACATTAGCCCTGATACGGTTAATTATCTAGACGTGAAGGTGATCATTAAGCATGGTAAAATTTCCACTGAATTATACAGTAAGTTGACGGATAGGAACACATTGCTCCATGCACGGAGCTTTCATCCTAGACCCTTGAAATTTGGGTTACCCTATTCACAGTTCTTGCGCGCTATTAGGATTTGCAGTGATCATGAACAGGCAGTGGTTCAGATAGACGACATGGTTCGTAAATTTAAAAGTAGAGGATACGATATGGATTTATTATTGAAGGCCAAAGCACGAGCGCTGGGATGCAGCAGGGAGTCTCTGTTGCTTTCCAGGAATGCTAAATCAGAATCTAGCAGGATGCCCTGGGTTAACCACTATAGTACCGCAAGTGGAGCTGTGATTAATACAGCGAAAAAGTTATGGCCAATAGTTGCTACTGACCAGGACCTTAATATGGGTAGTACAACTATAATGCCATGTTATACACGCGGACGTAACATCAGGGACTGGGTGATGAAAACCGACATTAGCAGCTTCATGAGTCTCAAAAAAGGATGCTTTAGGTGTCTTAACTGCGTTACATGTAGTGCGTTGATGGTGGGAAAATTTTTCTCACATCCACACAGTGGTAGAAAGTATGAAATCAAGCACCGAGTGACATGCACCACAAAATTCATAATCTATATGATTGTATGTCCTTTCGGAAAAAATTACATAGGAAAGACTGATCGCACTCTTAGAGAGCGTATGGCCAATCATAAATTGGCAATACGTAATGCACTTAGTACTGGTAACAGTGACCAACCTGTGGCACGTCACTTTTTTAATGCTGGCCACAGTTTGGCTTCTCTTAAGTACATTATCATAGACCATGAACCAGCTAGGCTTAGAGGTGGGGATCGATCTCTACGCCTCTTACAGAAAGAAGCCCAGTGGATCCATGAATTAGGGACACTTTCACCCAGAGGCTTAAATGAAACTCCTGGTCTACACTGTTTTTTGTAGATTGTGTATTATACTTTTCTACATCTTTGTGGAGTTTGTATGTACTCCAGTGTATTATAACTTAATTTTCTATTTATTGTGGGGTTTGTTCTGGGATGTATATTGCTGCTATTTAGATGTCCTTAGCCTAACTGTATCCAAGGGAGTATTTTGCTAAGTGTCCTTGACACAGGTTTCGCTGTGTTCCTTTGTTTTTAAATGTAATGTATTTCCTGTTTTTTGTTTATAGTGGTTGCTATGGTGCAGGCAGGACCGGAGCGGACGTCATTAACAAGCGTCCATCCTCTGACAGCACACGCTGGGTCACATGTAGGCCTTAGTGTGATCGAGAAGAGCACGGACGTCATCAGCGGGCGCCCGTCCTCCGGAGCCGCGCACCTAGCGTCACTCGTAGTGGGGATTCTATTTAAGGTATGTTTATTGTATGTTTGTCTTACCTGATGACGGAGTGTGAATAAAGTTCTCCGAAACGTTGTACTTCTGCCTTGAGACGTGAATGATATCTGAGTGCCGCCATACCGGGTTGTATATTGTGGGCCTTACTTGGGTTCCTTGGAGGGCACCGGAGCAGTCGTATTTCTTAATGGGAGTGCTGCCCTAACTGTGGACGTATATATATATATATATATATATATATATATAAAAATGTATATGTATGTATATATATATATATATATATATATATATGTTACACAGAATATAACATTTGGTATTTTTACTGTGTATTTTAGTCACCTCATACCGCTTAAATCCTCTGTTTTGTGTCCTGTGTTTACTGTCCCATAACACAGGTTTTTTTTTGCAGGTACTGTATTTGTCTGGCTACTGTTACGCCCTAAGGCTACATTCCTTATAATGTCTGCCACACAGGGTGGGAAATCCGCGGACGCTTCTGCATCCTGCAGTACTGGCGCCACTGATTTACCTGAGGGAGAAGTTTTAGCTGCTGGCTCAGGCGCTGAGTACCATACACCCAGTCAACCTGCAGCACCTGTGGCCAATCAGGACCCACCTTGGGCAGCGTTCTCAAGTGTACTGACCTCCAGTGCCATTGCAGCCAAATATTGTCCCTGTACTTAATCCGCCCTGGGCGGTTACTCTGTGTACCCAATTACAACAATTAAATCAGTCCTTGGTTAGACAAAAGTCTACCCCACGCCCCTCCGGGACCAAGGGGTTATCTAAACGGGCCATTTCTTCCTCACACTCCACTAATATTTCGGATAATTCTTCTGATGAGGATGGGGAAGATACTGATCCGTCAGACACTGATACAGTTGCTTCTGATGAGGAATTTATTACCCAGGTTGATGTTCCTGACCTATTAAGCTAATTCTTCAAATAGATGATGATACTGAGCCTCCTACTGTGTCTAAGAAACCTGATAAGTTCAAACGTCAGAAGGTTGCTAAAGTAGTCTTACCACATTCTGACCACTTAATTGACATACGTCAGGAATCCTAGTCGTCGACAGGAAATACATTTTCCCTGTCTAAAAAGATGCTAGCTCATTATCCTATCCCTGCAGAGTTGAGTAACAAGTGGGAAACTCCCCCGCCGGTGGACTCTCATGTCGCCCGTCTTGTGGTGTCTACTCTGCCTGTCACCACTGTCACCTCACTGAAGGAACCAATGGATAAGCGTGTGGAGGGATGCATGAAGTCTATTTACTCTCTTACTGGTGCAGTACATAGGCCCACTATGGCAGCCTCCCGGGCTGCAAAAAGGAATTGAAGTATGGGTTCAGGCAATTGAGGATGAGCTGCCTCAGGATTTTTCTGACACTGCCAGACAATATCTGTTTTATTTCTCTTACGTCCTAGAGGATGTTGGGGATGCATCATAGACCATGGGGTATAGACGGGTCCTGTGGAGCCCTGGGCACTATAAAATTTAAATAGTGTGGGTTGACTCCTCCCCCTATGCCCCTCCTCCAGACCTCAGTTTAGAAAATGTGCCTGAGAGAGCCGGCAGCACTTCCTGTGAGCTCCTGAGAGGAGTGAAGGAAAGATGATTTTATTTTAAGTTATTTTTCAGGGAAGCTGCTGGCAAGAGCTTCCCTGCTTCGTGAGACTCAGAGGGGGGAGCAGAAACCAAGTACCTAAAGACTTCATGGCTTCTGCTCCTGCTGACAGGACACCATTAGCTCCTGAGGGTGTTGATCGCATAGCCCTTGATGGCGAACACTCACTCCCGCAGCACCAGCCGCCACCCCCTGAAACTGCCAGAAGTCGTCGAGTGGTGAGTACGAACCCCAGGTATCCATAAGGGATAACTGGGGTTCAATGGCGGCTGTAAGGGACGGAGCACAGCGGTATTGGCTGTGCTCCGCTGGCTCACTACAGGCATTCCTTTGGGTGCAGAGCGCTGGGGGGGGGGGGGGAGGGGGGAGCGCTCTGAGCTGGCTACATATTCCCTGAAAAAGTCTGGTCATATGGTATACAGAGGTTGGACGCTGCTGTATACGTTTACCCCGGCCAGTATAAATATTCAAACGCGGGAGAGTCCGCGCCATTTTCGGGGCGTTCCTTCTTCTCTTTTCAGCTCCAGCCTCCGGCGCCATTTTAGAAGCTGCATCGGCTGCACAGGACGCGCCAGAGCCGCTGGCCTCCTCCTCACTCCTCATGGTACCAGGGTGATATAGATAGGGGGGAGAGCATTGGTGGTAGTACAGAACCGGAAGGTTTTAAATATATATGTAAATTGCGCTACAGGTTATTATTATTAACCATTATACATAGCGCGGTGGGGGCTGGGCTTTTTCTTCTGTGTCACTCCAGATCTCGGTGCAGGACCTGCAGTCTCCCTGTGTGTCTGAGTGTGTGGTGTGTGTTGCTCCACAGTGTTATTTTCTTTTATAATGGAAAATTTGGAGGAGGCAGATGTTTCTACGGAGGGAGATTCCCTTCCTGATAAACAGGACTGTGTGTTATTCCCATAGGCGTGCGCAGCACATTTTATTAGGGGGTGCACCGTCGGAGGGGTGTGTCTAGCACCGCCTTTTGGGCGTGTCTAGCACCATCTATTGACGGTCAGCGCAATATAAAACATCCACCCTTGTACCAATCCTAATAAAGCAGATACATTGTCAGATGTTGTGGTGTGCACCAAACAAAAACCCCTGATGGCACTCACTGCAATTACAGTGCTCCTCCTCAGCCTGGTCTGGCTCCCCCTCTCTTTCCCCTGCAAGCTGCAGCAGCTTACTTACAAGTCAGTCACTCACTGACAGTCGCAGACTAGTACTGCTGCTGCTGGAAAAACTAGTGACGTGTCAATGCTGCTGCCGACCGCCTACCAGTATTGAATTTGTCTTCCTAAGAGGAACACTGGCTGCATGCTGCTCCTCATCAGTGGCTGGCGTTGGCACAGCATAGAAGGAGAGAGGTGGGCATGTGGTGGGTGGGCATGCGAGCAGCATGACGTAATCACATCACGCTGTTTTTGTACATGGAGGTGGAGCCGGGAGTTTGAAAGCCGGTGGCAGTGGCACCCTTGATTAACCCAGGCATCCGGTCAGTAATGCAGTCCTGACAGGGTGCAGCGCAGAGGGGACAGTAATCAGCCTGCTCGGCAATCACTGCATCAGGCATGTGAGATCGGGTGCCAGACATTAGGGGGTGCCTGTGCGCACCAGGCACCCCCCCTGCGCACACCTATGGTTATTCCCTGATCCTTCTGGGGAACCAGAAGGATTAGGGACCATAAAACATATGATTGCTCAGTTACATGACAGATTTATACAGTCTGATAAGGAATTTCAGAATTGGAAGAGATCTATAGAAGATACCCTATATACAGGTCCCTCTGCCTCAACAGGGGTCCCTCTTCAGTTCCCACCAAACGCTCCTTGGCGCGGTTACTAAATGTCGACACAGATACTGATGACGACACAGGGGACACTGACGGAGATTCTAAGGGGGCGGATGCTACCCTCCCTAAGCGTATTCAGATTTTGATTACAAGTGTTAAGGAAGTGTTAGATATTCCTGATGAAACTCCTGTACCGGGAAAAAAAATCTTATTTTCATTTGGATAAGAAGCCTGTTGTTAATTTTCCTGTGTCGGAAGATTTAAATGCTCTGTTTTGTGAGGCCTGGAAGACTCCAGACAGGAAATTCCAATTACCTAAGAGGTTATTACTGGTCTATCCCTTTCCTGAGGGTGATAGAAAAAAATGGGAAACTCCTCCTGTGGTAGACGCCTCCCTGTCACGTTTGTCCAAAAGGGTTACGTTAGCCGCCCCAGGCACGGCTTTACTGAAGGAACCGGTGGACGGGAAAATTGAGAATACCCTCAAATCTATATACTCAGCCAGTGGGGCTGTACTTAGACCTACCATTGCATGTGCATGGGTTTCTAATGCCATTGAAAAGTATGCAGAAAATTTGCTTGAAAATATTGATACCATTGACAAAGATACCATTATATCCACATTGACTCATATTAAAGATTAGGCAGAATATATGGTTGAAGCCATGAAAAACATTGGTTTATTGGCTGCGCGGTTATCTGCCTTGGCAGTTTCGGCGCGCAGGGGCCTCTGGCTTAACCAGTGGTCTGCAGAGGCTGAATCCAAGAAAAATGTAGAAACCCTGCCGTATGAAGGGGAGGTTTTGTTTGGAGGAGCACTAGTTTACAACTACAGCAGGCAAGTCTGCTTTTCTTCCTTCGGCTGCTCCTCCTACGAAGAAACCTTATTTTGGTCCATCTCTGCAAGAGGTGGTAAAGCGGGGAGAGCTAGAGGTTCTACCCCTTTCTTTGGTAGAGGACGGGGTCATGGCCGCGGTGGTAAACCTGCGACAACAGGGCCTCAGGATCAGAAATCTGCTCCTATTCTGTCCTCTACCCCACAATGATGCTGGGACTCCCCTGTGGGTGTCCGGTCAGGAGAGGTTTCCACATCGACTGCAACATTACCTTCCTGTTTACAGGTAAAAGCCCCCTCCTGGCGGAATTGTCATAAACAATTACAGAAAATACAAATGGCAGTCTTAGCAAGATTCCGCAACCAAAAAATATTATTCCACAATCTACTCCTACAGTACCTTGTCCTGAAGGACCGGTCACTGACTTGCTGTCAGCACATCCTGTGATGGTGTCTTGTATTGAAGTTACCTCAATTATTACAGGGACACAGGTACAAGAATCCGACCTGGATCCGTTTCCATTGCCTGATGGGCTTCCCAAGAAAATTGTTTTTTCTCCTGAGATGGCAGACGCAATCCAGCCTGTGACTACATCTCCACTGGAGGTGTCCACATTGTGTGTTTCACAGAAGGGTAAACGTCCTTTACCTAAATCTTCAAAACATCGTAAAACTCCTTTGCCTAAGGACGATGGTTGGAATACTTTATTCCAAGTGGATATTCCCACTCCTGGGGGGAGGGATCCTGTGGCTAGTTCTAGCATTGGGATCTCTGGAACGAAACCGTCCAGATCCAGTATCTGCGGTTCTCACAAACCTCATGGCCCTCATGGGCCTGCAAAGTCTTCTGAGTCTCATGCTAAGAAGAAGGTTTCTTCTTCGTTTTCAAAGACCAAGGCCTCAAAGGCTCTTACTGCTTCTAGGTTTGATGGTATGAAGGTCGAGCAAAAGCTCTTGGCCCGGAATGGTATTCCGAGCGAGGTCATTCCTACACTGATTCAGGCTAGAAAAGCCGTCACGTCAAAACATTACCATAGAATATGGCAAAAGTATGTCTCTTGGTGTGAGTCCAAGAAGTTCCCTACAAAAGAATTCCAGTTGGGTAGATTACTCCTTTTCCTGCAGTCAGGAGTGGATGTAGGCCTCAAGTTAGGCTCTATCAAGGTTCAAATTTCGGCCTTGTCCATATTTTTCCAGAAACAATTGGCCACCCTTCCAGAGGTTCAGACTTTTATAAAAGGGGTTCTGCACATCCAACCTCCCTTTGTGCCTCCTTCGGAGTCATGGAACCTTAATGTGGTGTTGCAGTTCCTGCAATCAGAGTGGTTTGAACCGTTATGGAAGGCAGAATTAAAATTTCTTACGTGGAAGATAGTCACCTTGTTGGCTTTGGCATCCGCAAGGCGGGTGTCTGAATTAGGGGCCTTGTCTCACAAGAGCCCTTACCTGATTTTTCATGAGGATCGGGCTGAGTTAAGAACACGACAGCAGTTTCTTCCAAAAGTTGTATCATCTTTTCATATCAACCAACCTATTGTGGTGCCCGTAGCCACTGAGGCTTCTATTACGGGAAGGTCCTTGGACGTTGTCATGGCTTTAAAGATATATGTCAAGAGGACTGCTCCTCTTCGTACGTCAGAAGCATTGTTCGTGCTTTATGATCCCAATAAAATTGGGTGTCCTGCTTCTAAGCAGACTATCAGTCGCTGGATCTGTCTTACTGTCCGGCATGCTTATTCTTCGGCAGGACTACCGAAACCGACTTCGGTCAAGGCTCTCTCTACTCGTAAAGTGGGCTCTTCCTGGGCGGCTGCCCGGGGTGTCTCGGCACTTCAACTCTGCCGAGCTGCTACGTGGTCAGGATTGAACACATTTGCAAAGTTCTACAAGTTTGATACTTTGGCCTCTGATGAACTCCAGTTTGGTCAATCAGTGTTGCAGGGAACTTCAGCACTTTCCCACCCCTAGTGGGAGCTTTGGTATTGACCCCATGGTCTATGATGCATCCCCAACATCCCCTAGGACATAAGAGAAAATAGGATTTTAATATACCTACCGGTAAATCCTTTTCTCGTAGTCCATAGAGGATGTTGGGCGCCCACCCAGTGCTTATGTTCCCTGCATGGTTATTACTCGTTAAGTAATGGCAGCTGTGGCTGCCACCTTTTGGTTCATGTATATTGACATGTTTTCGTTGAGCTACATGTGGTTGCATGTTATAAGTTCAGTGTGAGTTGGTGTGAATCTCAACACACAACATTTTAGTATCCTCTCTCGAGGTTGTCCGTCTCCTCGGGCACAGTTCCTAAGCTGAGGTCTGGAGGAGGGGCATAGAGGGAGGAGCCAATGCACACTATTTAATTTTATAGTGCCCAGGGCTCCACAGGACCCGTCTATACCCCATGGTCTATGATGCATCCCCAACATCCTCTACGAACTACGAGAAAAGGATTTACTGGTAGGTATATTAAAATCCTATTATTACCACAGCCTCCCACTATATACAGGAGGCGGCCTCTGATGCAGGTGTAATGGCGGCCAAGGCATCTACTACGTCTATCCTGGCTCATTGAATTATGTGGTTTAGGTCCTGGAAGGTGGAACTGGACTCCAAAAAGACCTTGGAGGTGCTCCTTTTTAAGGGAGACATCCTATTTGGGGAGGATCTGAACAAGATTGTAACTGACTTGGCTACTGCCAAGACTGCGTGTCTCCCAAATACAAATCCTTCTGCTGCGAAGGCTAAGAGTACTACCTTTCGTTCCTTTCGACCTCCAGGGAAAGCAAAGGGTCAGGCGTATCCGCGACAGGTTCGTGCTTCCAAAACTACTAAGCCTACATCTAAACAATCCTGGGCTACCCGTCAGCCTGCTTCCAAACAAGACAAGCCTGCCGCATGACGGGGTGGGCCTCCCACTGGGGGACCCCAGGGTGGGAGGCCAACTTCTGCAGTTCGCCCCGGCCTGGTTAAAGACCACTTCGGACGCCTGGGTGCGAGAAGTTGTCCCTCACGGGTATGCAATCTATTTCAAGAGATGTCCCCCTCGCCAGTTTTGCACAACGGTTATCCCTGCGGATACGTTAAAAGCGCAAGCTCTACACTTGGTTGTGCAATCCCTCCTGGATACAGGAGTTGTAGTGCCAGTGTCACTGACCTAGGTTGGGGGTGTTGTGAACTCGGGGGTTCTCCCGATGGTAGGGGAGAGGAACCACAGTTGGGTCGGAACAGGGATGGCCTGATATAGGTCTTCCTCATACAGGACTCTGACAGTAAAACTTGGTGAAAATATTAAAGAACTTTATTGCAGGAAGGGAGCAACACAATGTCACATAGCAGAGAAGGAACGTATGGGGGGAATGTCCAGGCCTATAGGAGAACTTGTAAGCAATGTTAAAGATTCCAGGAAAAGAAGTACTTGTGAGTGTTGGTACAAGATAATAATGACTGAAGAACTTGTGAGTGAGGTTTTCAAAGATACTGATGATTTGAAGAACTTGTGAACGGTGGTTAAAGACTCTGATGATTTGAAACACTTGTGAGCGGTGGTTAAAGACACTAATGATTTGTATGACTTGAGAACGGTGATTAAAGACACTGATGGTTTGTGGAGCTTGAGAGCGGTGGTTAAAGACACTGATGATTTGTATGACTTGAGAGTGGTGATACAAGACACTGATGATTTGTAGAACTTGAGAGCGGTGGTTAAAGACACTGATGATTTGTAGAACTTGAGAGCGGTGGTTAAAGACACTGGTAACTTGCAAAACTTGAGAGCGGTGTTTAAAGACACTGATGACTGGTAGAACTTGAGAGCGGCGTTTAAAGACACTGATGGCTTGTAGAACTTGAGAGCGGTGTTTAAAGACACTGATGACTTGTAGAACTTGAAAGCGGCATTTAGCCCGCAGCTTACGCTGACTCCAAGAAGCACTGGTGACTGGATTGCAGAGGAACACACCAGCCGCTGGATACGCTGGAACTGTGCAGCAACTGACACCTGAAAGTGCCGGAGACACTGGGGTACGACTGCAGAGAGATTTGCCGGGAACGAGAGCACTGGCATCCACTTCAGGGGAAAAGACGATACTCAGGCGCCGAGGCTCTGCCCGGCGTCTGACTTTGAATCTCCCGCCTCCGCTGGATTGGCAGAACAGTCTGATGACGTCACCTGCTCCCCGCCCACGTGATGCAGGGTGTCATGGCGGCGCCCCTGCCCCAGGGAACCGTCGGGAGCCGCGCCAGCCAGACGCCGGAGCCCGTGGACCACCGAAGGCGGAAGCCGCAACAAAGACCAGCAAGCACGCAGGGGTAAGCGCGGTGAACGCTGCCTATGGCGTATGACATTCGGTACCTCTGTCTCAGAGAGGCAGGGGATACTATTCGACCTTGTTTATAGTTTCGATACCAAATGGGTCCTTCCAGCCTATACTCAACCTCGAATCATTGAACAAGTTTGTGAGAGTATCCAAGTTCCTTATAGAAACTCTACGCTCTACAGTGCTGGCTATGGAACCCGAAGACTATATGGCAGGATGCTTACCTGCACTTACCTATTGCCATGTTGCATCAGCAATATCTGCGGTTTGCTATTGGCAAACTACATTATCAATTCCAGACACTGCCTTTTGGATTGGCCACGGCTCCTCGGATCTTCACCAGGGTCATGGCCGTGATGACGGCTCTTCTCCGCCGTCAGGGAATCGGGATCCTGCCGTATCTGGACAACTGGCTGATCCTGGCGAACTCCCAAGAAGTTCTCCTCAGTCATCTGGAACTGACGGTCCAATTCCTACAAGCCCACGGGTGGCTCATCAACTGGAAAAAGTACTCGCTGGTCCCTGCTCAGAGCATGGTGCACCTGGGGGCACTACTGTACACACACAGTTAACGATTTGTTTTTGTCTCCAGCGAAAGTCTTGAAACTTCAGGACAGGATCAGATATTTCCTCTCACCCAAGAGTGTCGATACACTTGGCGATGCAAGTACTAGGCCTCATGGTGTCGGCTTTCGACATGGTAGAGTATGCTCAATTTCATTCCCACCCTCTGCAGAGGTTAACCCTTTCCAAGTGGGTCGGCCTGCCTCATCGGATCAGGTCCAAAATGAACTCCTTGTTTCCGGAGGTTCGTCTGTCACTGAGCTGGTGGCAACAGGACCAACAGTTGAGCAGGGGCCGTCCCTTCTGGATCTCCAACTGGGTCCTCCTGACAATGGATACCAGTCTGCGGGGTTGGGGCGCGGTGTTGGTGCAACACTCTCTCCAGGGTCAGTGGACCAGGGAGGAGTCTCTCCTCCCGTTAAACATTCTGGAATTGCGGGCGGTGTTCAATGTGTTGACACTGGCCCTGCCTCAAGTACAATCAGACAACGCCACCACGGTGGTATACATAAATCATCAAGGTGGCACTTGAAGCCACTTGGCAATGCTGGAAGTATCAAAAGTCCTCCGTTGGGTGGAACGCCATCTGCCAGCCATATTGGCAGTGTTCATCCCCGGAGTCCTCAACTGGGAAGCAGATTTCCTCAGTCGTCAGGACGTTCACTCCGGAGAGTGGAGTCTTCATTCAGAAGTCTTTCAACTCCTAGTGGACAAGTGGGGCCTACCAGATGTAGACCTGATGGCATCTCGACACAATCACAAGGTTCCGGTCTCCGGATCAAGGACAAGGGATCCTCAAGCAGCGTTTGTGGACACACTGGCAATTCCATGGAACTTTCGGCTGCCTTACATGTTCCCTCCAGTGTCACTCCTGCCCAGGGTACTACGGAAGTTCAAGCAAGAAAGAGGAATACTACTTCTAGTCGCTCCAGCGTGACCCAGATGGCATTGGTTCTCAGACCTTCAGGGTCTAGCGTCTTCTTCTACTTCCTCAATGCCCAGACCTTCTCGTTCAAGGCCTTTGTGTCTATCCAGACCTGGCCAGGCTGGCTTTGACGGCATGGCTCTTGAAGTTTCACTCCTGAGGGCCAATGTATTCTCTGAGGCGGTTATTCAAACTATGTTGAAGGCCCGCAAACTGGCTTCTGCACAGATTTATTACTTGGTCTGGAACTCTTACTTTACATGGTGTACTGCTAAGAATTATAGTAACATACATAGTAACATAGTTTCTGAGGTTGAAAAAAGATAATGTGTCCATCGAGTTTAACCCATTGGTGGTCTCCTACACTATATTATTTTATTAGCACTAATTTTATACGTTGAAATTATGAAGATGGCCATTATTTAATTATTTATTTTAAATATAGTGCGCGATCTACCCATCATAATTCTGTATATCCTTATCCATTAAGAATTTATCTAGCCCATTCTTAAGTGTTAACAGAGTCCGCCATTACCACTCTCTCAGGCAGGGAATTCCAAACTCGTATTGTCTTTACTGTGAAGAAAGCTTTTCGTCTCATTGTGCGAAATCTCCTATCCTCTAACCTAAGCGGGTGTCCACATGTCTTCTGTGTTGATCTTACAAAAACAGATCCTCTGCAATTTCTGTGTAATTGTCCACTTGTATACTTGTAAATGTTGATCATGTCCCATCTTAATCTCTTTTCCATGCCTAGATTAGCAAACCTTTCCTCGTATTCTAGCTTTTACATCCCCTTCATCAGTTTGGTCGCCCGCCTCTGAACCTTTTTATAATTCCAGGATATCCTTTTTGTAGTATGGTGCCCAAAATTGTGCACAATATTCGAGATGTGGCCTCACTAGTGATTTATATAATGGGAGTATAAAACTCTCATCCCTTGCATCAATTCACCGCTTTATGTATGCTAATACCCTGTTTGCCTTCTTTGCTGCAGTCCTACTTTGGGTACTACTCCTAAATTTGTTATCTATAAGAACACCTAAGTCTTTTTCAGTACAGAATCCCCTAGTTGTACCCCATTTAGTATGTAGGTAGTATTATTGTTCTTGCTACCAAAGATCATTACCTTACACTTGTCTGTATTGAACCTCATTCTCCATTTTGCTGCCCATGCTTCCAGTTTAACTAAATCGTTCTAAAGAGACTCAGCGTCCCCCTCTGAATTTATAACCTTACACAGTTTGGTATCGTCTGCAAAAATTGACACCATGCTCTCTAGATCTACTGTTATATCGTTAATGAAAATGTTGAACAATAGTGGTCCAAGCACAGACCCTTGTGGCACATCACAATGCGCTGTTCCCTATTATCTAACCAGTTTCTAAGGCAAGTGTATATTGTGCTTCCTAGCCCCTGTTCTTGTAACTTGTAGATAAGTCTCATGTGTGGTACTGTGTCGAAGGCTTTAGCAAAGTCTAAAAAGATTACATCCACCTCCTTACCCTGATCTAGGTTTGCGCTAACTTTTTCATAGAAGCCTAATAAGTTTGTTTGACATGATCTATCCTTCACATTCACAAATCCATGTTGATTACTATTTATAACCTTGTTGGCTTCAAAGAACTTTTGTATACTATCCCCTAAAATACCTTCCAGTACTTTCCCCACAATAGATGTAAGACTTACTGGTCTATAATTACCCAGATCAGATTTACTTCCTTTTTTGAATATTGGCACAAAGTCCGCTATACGCCAATCTTTGGGAACCATGTCTGATGTAAGCGAGTCATTGAAGATAAAAAATGGCAGTCTTGCTAATTCGGAGTGTAGCTCCCTGAGAACCCTTGGGTGAATTCCATCGGGACCAGGTGACTTTTTAATCTTAATTTTTTTTAATCGATCACAGGCTACTTTCCCACATAAATAAGCACTTAGCAGTGGGACATTATCGCTGCTGAGATTGGGTGTTAATTTCCGCGTCTGGTCCTCTCTTGTGAATACAGATGTGAAGAACTCATTTAATTTTTCCGCTATGTCATTATCGTTTTTGATTAAGATGACCAGCTTGTCCTTTAAGGGGCCTATACTCTCCTTCTTTAATCTTTTGCTGTTGATGTATTTAAAAAACGTTTGTGGGTTTGATTTGCTATCCCTTGCTATTTGCTTTTTTACGTTTCTACTTTAGCTGCTCTTATATCTTTTTTGCATATTTTGTTGCAATACTTTTAATAATGGAATGACTCCGCCTTCCCATCTGATTAGTATTTTTTGAATGTTCTCCTCTTTTTACCCATTAGTTCCTTAATAGTTTTGTTAAGCCACATTGGTTTGAAATTATTACTCCTTCGTTTGCTGCCCATGGGAATAAATTTACAAGTATAGCCATCGAGCAGAATTTTTATTACATTCCATTTCTCCACAGTATTTTGTACCTCAAAACAAAGTTTCCCATTCAGGGTCACTTAGAGCTTCCCGCATCAGGTCAAAGTTAGCTTTGCTAAAGTTTAGAGTCCTAGTTGAGCCTATATAGGGCTGCGTATGAAAACTGATATTGAATATGAACATATTGTGGTCGCTGTTTCCCATGTGCTTCCCTACTATAATATTTGATATCAAATCCCCATTGTTTGTTAGTACCAGGTCTAAGATTGCATTGTACGTAGTTGGTTCCTCGATTTGTTGAAGTAAGTAGTGATCATTTACTGTGTTTAAAAACCTATTGCCCCTAGCAGTGTCACATGAATCGTTTTTCCAGTTAATCTCCGGATAGTTAAAATCTCCCATTACTATTACGTCACCTAATCCTGACGCTTTTTCAATTTGATTCAGTAACAATTCCTCATCAGCCACATTAATACCAGGCGGCTTGTAGCATAGCCCTAATACTATCTTTTTTGTTCCCAATCCCCCGCTGGCAATTTCTACCCATAATGTTTCAACGGTATTTGCAGTCCCCTCGTGAATATCTTCCCTTATTTTAAAAATGGCTTTATGTAAAGACATACCCCTTTATGTGAAGACATTCCCTTATTTAAAAAATGGCTTTATGTAAAGACATACCCCTCCACCCCGTTTGTTTAGTCTAGCTCTCCTGATCAACGTATATTCCTCAAGATTGACTATCCAATCATGAGATTCGTTGCACCAAGTTTCAGTAATGCCTATAACATCATACTGTTTGTTTGCTGCAAGGACTTCCAATTTCCCCATTTTCCCTGTAAGGCTTCTAGCTTTTACATACATACATTTAAGGTAAGTATTCCCTCTTACACTAGGGACATCATTTTCAAGTATTGATGATCTGTAATCATCATTAGTTAGGGTTTTTTCAATACCCTTGCTAATAACCTCGTTAATACCCCTGCCAGCTGCTCTCCCCCCCCCCCCTCTCCACCCCCCATTAATTCACTACCTCCATCCTTTCTATTCTCACTGCTTGACCCGTAGTGTCTAGCTAAACCCTCCCCCCAGGCACCTAGTTTAAAATCTCCTCCAACCCTCTAACCATCCTTCCTCCCAGCACTGCTGCCCCCTCCTCATTCAGGTGCAATCCAACAAAAAAGATGGCGCCTGACTGAGAAGTCCGCCCAGTGTTCCAGGAACAAAAACCACTCTTTCCTACACCAGTCTCTAAGCCACAAATTTACCTTTCTCTGTCTCCCTGGTCTAGCGCGTGGCACAGGTAATATTTCGGAGCATATTACCCTAGATGTCCTTGCCTTTAATTTCTGGCCTAAGTCCCTATAATCTTTCTTTAGGACATCCCACCTTCCACTAACTTTGTCGTTGGTGCCAACATGCACCAAGACCGCCTGGTCGTTTCCAGCCCCTCCCAATAATCTTTCTACCCAGTCTGCGATGTGCCATACCCAAGCACCCGGGAGACAACGGACTGTATGGCGATCAAGGTCCCGGTAGCAGATTGCCCTATCTGTCCTCCTGATAATAGAATCCCCTACCACCACAATCTGCCTAGTTACCTCTATCTTTCATCCCATTTGTGCCGGAGGGACCGTTCCTCCGGTTGCTAGAGGAAACAGTCTCCTCCAGCTCCGTCAATTCTCACTACCATCTACCGGAACTTCGTCCAATCAGGCAAATTTATTGGGGTTTGGCAGATCGGAGATGTCCTGCCTCACCCTACCCCTCTTCTTCTTCCTTCTAACCGTGACCCAGCTGCCTACCTGGTTGTCCTCATCCTCCTCTACTGGTGACCTCCCCCTGCAACTCCTCCACCGTTCTATCTAAGCTCCGCTCCAGACTGTGAATATCCCTCAGTCGCGTAACAGTTTGCTCTAGATCAGTTACCTGGGCTTCCAGGGTAACCGTTCGCACACACCTCGCGTACATGTACTCACACTGGCTGGTTGCTCCAGGTGCGCATACATCTTGCACGACATGCACTGAGTGAGACTTTTAATCATGGCCCTACTCATTTGTTTGACAACTGTAACTCACTATTACCTTCCTAAAAACAATACAAACAGAACAATCTATGCAATACGGTACTATACTATGGCCTAGCTATGAAGAGAAACAATATTCACAACAGAACAATAAATGCCAATTCAATCAAGGACAGGGGGAGAGAGAAAAGAAGAAAAACAGTCACTTATACAATAAAGTACAATAAAGTAGGAAAGCTAATACTTATCGGTAGGGGCCCTCTCTTGTGGTACCGCTTCACCTCCTTCCTTCTTCTCTCTCCGTGTTTACTTCACTTGCACTATTTCCTTTACGTCCAGACTCACCACCTTCTCTCCTGCACCCGATTGACACACTGTCCCGGGTCCTTACCCCTCCGTCCCGCTCCGTCCTGCACCTTTCTCCTCTGCTTCCGGCACCTACACCACGCAGCCGGCACTTGCTCCCCTGCTCCCGGCACTTGCTCCTTCCTGCTCTCCTGCTCCGAACCGCACGCACCCCTCTTCACTACTGGTTCCAGTCCTTGTTTGCAGCAGCGTCTCCGCATCTCAGCACTTCATTCAGAACTACTAGGCTTTTGGCTTTTCTGCAACAAGGCCTAGATTTAGGCCTTCATCCGGCCTCCCTCAAGGTTCATATATCTGCCTTGTCGGTGTGGTTTCAGAGAAAAATTGCATCTATTCCTGACGTTCATACTTTCACTCAGGGCGTTTTACGGATTCAGCCTTCCTATGTCCCGCCTGTGGCTCCATGGGATCTGTCTTTTGTCTTAAATGCCCTACAAGAGTCTCCATTTGAACCTCTTGAGTCTGTGGACTTTAAATGTCTTACGCGTAAGGTCGTGTTTTTACTGGCTATTGCCTCTGCTAGGAGGTGTCGGACTTAGGCGCTTTTTCTCCGGGATCAAGCAGTTCTTCGAACTCGTCCTGGTTATCTACCTAAGGTGGTATCATCATTTCATCTTAACCAAGAGATTGTGGTTCCCGTCTTTATCTTTTCAGGTTTGTCCTCCAAAGAGCAGTCTTTGGATGTGGTACGGGCTCTCCGTATTTACGTAGAGAGGACTGCCTCCCTCAGGAGGTCAGATACCCTTTTTGTACTTTTTGTTTTTCACAAACGTGGCTGGCCTGCGAATAAGCAAACCTTGGCCAGATGAATTAGAATGGTGATTGCACAAGCCTATGCACAGGCTGGTTTTCCATCTCCTGCTGCTATTAAAGCCCATTCTACTTGGTCTGTTGGACCTTCTTGGGCGGCCCGCCGAGGGGCGTCCGCTGAAAAATTGTGCAAGGCGGCAACGTAGTCCTCAGTGAACACGTTCCTCAGGTTCTATGCCTTTGATAATTCCGGCTCCCAGGATGCTTCCTTTGGACGCCGGGTTCTTGTGCCCGCTACCGTGCGTCCCCTCCCATGAGGAACTGCTTTAGGACATCCCTGATGTTATTCCATGTGGAATCCCAGTGTACCCCACTGCAGAAAAGGACATTTATGGTAGAGTTACCATGGTAAAATCTCTTTCTGCGAGGTACACCAGATTCCACAGGGTGCCCACCCTGGCGTAAACTTTGGGTTTGTATGGCATGAGCCGCTAGTCCCTTCTCCTGCCTTGAGAATATGGTTCTATGTGACTAACCTGTACCGTCTCTTTTACCTGCTACTGGATTGGACTGGTTAACGAAACTGAGCTCCAGTACACTGTCCACAACAGCGGCGCCGTCTGTCTCCTGGGACCGCGACCGGACTGCGATTGTCTGGTGGGTCCCACCTGGGGAACCCTCTTACCTCCTACCTGATGTGCAGCCACGCGATCCTGATGACCGGTGCGCCTCCGCTGCAAATACCTGGGAACCCGGCTGCGGGAGTATGTAGCGCTGCTGGGGAGGCGATGGAGCCGCACCACAGAATGTCAGACTGACATAAATAGTGCTGCGGTCCTTGAAGTCTTCTGAAAAAGTTCTTTACAGGGCTGCCTAGCCTAGCCCCACCTGTTAGTGACCTGCACTGCAGGCACCAACTTACAAACTGAGCTCCAGTGCCTGGAGGCGGGGTTATAGAGGAGGCGGTGCATGCATCCTGGGAATAGTCAAAGCTTTAGCCTGTTGGTGCCTCAGATCAAGATCCAACTCTACACCCTGATGTATTCCCTGTGGAATGCCAGTGTAGCAACATACAGGATTATATAATTGGTGCATTAAATCAGCAACAGCATACATCTTTTCAGGCTGATGAACAAGAAATGTCTCGCATGGTTATTGTGGTCAGTGGTCTTCTCCTATAAGATCCTTTTTTCTATGGGAAGAAGAAAAAATAGTACAGTATGAGAAATCGGGCAATACTAGACCTCATGTCCCCCCCTGTATTAAAGTACATGGAAATGTAACAGAACTAAGACCTTCTTGTGACCTGTGGGTGTGTGATAAAAAGTGTATCCTGCAGTAGTGACCAAAGAGGGGAAACTATCTGTGGTGAGGATAACTGCAAAGTGTGTGTATGGTCAAATCCATTGTGGGGGTAATTTTACATATATTTTAAGCTGACTTCTCGGACAGTTGGATAATCAGTGGAATTGGAGGTGAGGGCCTATTGCTTTCTGTCCGGCTGAGACTTTCTACCAATCAGAGCTCAGGAGAGAATGTCTCAGTGTGTGACAGGTCATCGCTTAGATAATGGGGTATTTTATTTTTTACCATTAGCCAACTGAAGATGAAGTCTTGAGGATCAAGGGGCAAGGACTTGGAATGTTTGTATGTGAGTAGTTTTTTAATGATCGTTATCATCAGTCCTGAAGGTTTGTTAGAGGGACAACTACATGTCTGTCATCTCTCCAAGTAAAACAGTTCATGCCAGCATCAATAACATAGCTAAGTGCTGTGTACGGACACTGATTAAGGAAATGGAAGAAGAGGAAATGGAAATATAACCCTGGAACAGCTATAGCAGGTCCCTGACGGTATATGTAGTGGTCACAGGGAAGAGGTATAAAACAGTGTGAGACTGTAACAATAAAGTCCAAGATCACATGTGACCTGGTGGAGGTGGTTATAACCTCCGTGGTTTTCTGCAAATGTTGGTGCCTAAAGCAGTATAGCCCACACAATTGCCAGCAGCTTTCATTGATTCATGGAAGAAAAGTAGTAGTAATAATAATAATAATAATAATAATAATAATAAGTGTTTAGTTATTAGGTATTGTATAAATCAGACTGTGCGCCACTAATTTTTAGAGAGATAATGTCATACTGTATGTGCAGGGCTGACGCTACACCCTGATGTAGTCCCTGTGGAATCCCAGTGTAGCAACATACAGGATTATATAATTGGGGCATTAAATCAGCAACAGCATACATCTTTTCAGGCTGATGAACAAGAAATGTCTCGCATGGTTATTGTGGTCAGTGGTCTTCTCCTATATGATCCTTTTTTCTATGGGAAGAAGAAAAATAGTACAGTATGAGAAAACAGGCAATACTAGTCCTCATGTCCCCCCCTGTATTAAAGTACATGGAAATGTAACAGAACTAAGACCTTCTTGTGACCTGAGGGTGTGTGGTAAAAAGTGTATCCTGCAGTAGTGACCAAAGCGGGGAAACTATCTGTGGTGAGGATAACTGCAAAGTGTGTGTATGGTCAAATCCATTGTGGGGGTAATTTTACATACAATTTAAGCTGACTTCTCAGTTACAAATAATTTCTCTGTATTTTGCGGGGAGTTATATTGTAAAGAACAAACAGACCAGAAGGTGAGCTACAGGTTATAGTCCTGGCCAAATCCAAGTTGGATAATCAGTGGAATTGGAGGTGAGGGCCTACTGCTTTCTGTCCGGCTGAGACTTTCTACTAATCAGAGTTCAGGAGAGAATGTCTCGGTGTGTGACAGGTCATCGCTTAGATAATGGGGTATTTAATATTTTACCATTAGCCAACTGAAGATGAAGTCTTGAGGATCAAGGGGCAAGGACTTGGAATGTTTGTGAGTATTTCTTTATGATTTTTTTTTTAATGATCGTTATCATCAGTCCTGAAGGTTTGTTAGAGGGACAACTACATGTCTGTCATCTCTCCAAGTAAAACAGTTCATGCCAGCATCAATAACATAGCTAAGTGCTATGTACGGACACTGATTAAGGAAATGGAAGAAGAGGAGATGGAAATATAACCCTGGAACAGCTATGGCAGGTCCCTAACGGTATATGTAGCGGTCACAGGGAAGAGGCATAAAACAGTGTGAGACTGTAACAATAAAGTCCAAGATCACATGTGACCTGGTGGAGGTGGTTATCACCTCCCTGGTTTTCTGCAAATGTTGGTACCTAAAGCAGTATAGCCCACACAATTGCCAGCAGCTTTCATTGATTCATGGAATCGCTCCGTCTTAGCTCCTCCTTCAATTTATCCAGTTGCTTCTGCAAAAGCCTGATGAGGGGAATGACCTGACTCAAGCTGGCAGTGTCTGAATTGACTTCACGTGTGGCAAGTTCGAAGGGTTGGAGAACCTTGCACAAGATGGAAATCATTCTCCACTGCGCTTGAGTCAGGTGCATTACCCCTCCTTTGCCTATATCGTAGGTGGATGTATAGGCTTGAATGGGCTTTTGCTGCTCCTCCATCCTCTGAAGCATATAGAGTGTTGAATTCCACCTCGTTATCACCTCTTGCTTCAGTTGATGGCGGGGCAGGTTCAGGAGTGTTTGCTGGCACTCCAGTCTTTGGCACGCAGTGGCAGAATGCCGAAAGTGGCCCGCAATTCTTTGGGCCACCGACAGCATCTCCTGCACACCCCTGTCATTTAAAAAAAAATTCTGCAGCACCAAATTGTTTTTACGTAACAACACAGGATTCTGCGGGGTTCATGGTGGAATCCATGAAGGATGAAGGACCTGGGTACGCTGACTGCACGGATATCTTCCATGTCGATCTTAGCCCACAGGGGACTCTGGCTACGCCAATGGTCTGCAGACGCGGAATCCAGGACAAGTGTGGAGAACCTACCCTACACAGGTCAGGCTCTACTTGGGGAAGCATTGGATGCTTGGATGCTTGGATTTCCACGGCACCCGCGGGTAAGTAACCTTTCCTTCCCTCTGCTTCAAACCTTTTCGTGGTACCAAAACCAGATGGTTCGGTCAGACCAATTTTGAACTTGAAATCGTTGAACCCTTACCTGAGGGTGTTCAAATTCAAAATGGAGTCTCTCAGAGCAGTGATTTCAGGTCTGGAGGAGGGAGAGTTTCTGGTATCCCTGGATATCAAGGATGCGTACCTCCACATTCCGATTTGGCCACCTCACCAGGCTTATCTCAGATTTGCACTGTTAGACAGTTACTATCAATTCCAGGCACTGCCATTCGGCCTCTCCACAGCACAGAGGGTGTTCACCAAGGTGATGGCAGAGATGATGGTTCTCCTCTGCAGACAGGGGATGAACATAATCCCATATCTGGATGATCTGCTGATAAAGGAATCGTCAAGGGAGAGGTTGTTGCAGTCCATTGTTCTGATGACTCATCTGCTCAGGGAACACGGTTGGATCCTGACTCTTCCAAATTCACATTTGGAGCCGACCAGGAGGTTGTCTTTTCTGGGACTGATCCTCTACACGGAAGTGCAGAGGGTGTTTCTTCCGGAGGAAAAAGCGTTGGCGATACAAAACTAAGAGCCGTCTACAACGGTCTTCTCCAAGCGGCCCATCTTCTGTGAGATTGAGCCATTCAAGTGCAGTCGGACAATGTAACGACGGTGGCTTACATAAACCGACAGGGCGGAACGAAGAGCAGAGCTGCAATGTCAGAGGTAACAAGAATCATCTTCTGGGCAGAAAAACACGCATTGGCGTGGTCATCAATCTTCATTCTGGGAGTAGACAACTGGGAAGTGGACTTCCTCAGCAGACACGATCTCCATCCAGGAGAGTGGGCACTCCATCCGGAGGTGTTCACGGAGGTAACAGATCTTTGGGGTATACCTCAAATAGACATGATTGCCTCTCGTCTCAACAAAAAGCTTCGGCGGTATTGTTCCAGGTCGAGGGACCAGAAAGCCGTGGTGGTGGTCGCCCTAGTGACTCCGTGGGTGTTCCAGTCGGTGTACGTGCTTTCTCCACTTCTACTCATTCCAAGAGTTCTAAAACTCATAAGGAGAACAAGACTTCGGGCAGTCCTCATTGCTCCGGACTAGCCAAGAAGGGCTTGGTACGCAGATCTTCTGGATCTAATGCTAGAAGAGCCGAGGCATCTTCCTCTTCGGGAGAACCTGCTGCAGCAGGGGCCATTCGCTTATCAAGACTTACCGCGACTATGTTTGACGGCATGTAGGTTGAACACCAGATATTAGCTCGGAAGGGCATTCCGACCAAGGTTATTCCTACCCTGATACAGGCTAGGAAAGGAGTAACGTCTAAACATTACCATCGTATTTGGAAAAAATATGTATCTTGGTGTGAGTCCAAGAAGTTTCCTATGGTGGAATTTCAACTGGGACGGTTTCTCCTCTTCCTGCAATTAGGTGTTGATATGGGCCTGAGGTTGGGATCCGTAAAGGTCCAGATTTCGGCCCTATCCATTTTCTTCCAGAAACAGTTAGGTTCCCTTCCTGAGGTTCAGACTTTTCTGAAAGGGGTTCTGCACATCCATCCTGCCTTTGTGCCGCCTACGGCACCCTGGGATCTTAATGAAGGGTTAATAGTCCCATTCCCTGCTGACAACACACTAGCTCCTGAGGAAACTATTCGCAAACCCCACCACGGCGAGCATACATTCCCTCAGCACACCGCCAGCCCTAACGGAGTAACATAGTAACGAAGGTTGAAAAAAGACAATTGTCTATCGAGTTCAACCTTTTTGTGGTCTCCTATGCAGTCTTATTATAGGACTGGTTATTTTTATGTTAGGACTAGTTATATTACCTATAATGCGTGCCTATGCACCATAACCCTGAATATCTTTATCCAATAGGAATTTATGTAACCCATTCTTAAAGGGGTTGACTGAGTTCGCTGTTACTACTCTCTCAGGCAGGGAATTCCAAACACGTATTGTCCTTACTGTGAAAAAACATTTTCGCCTCAATGTGCGGAAACTCCTCTCCTCTAACCTAAGCGAGTGACCACGTGTCCTCTGTGCTGATCTTATAGAAAACAGGTCCCTCCCGAGCTCTGTGTATTGACCCCTTATATATTTGTAGATGTTGATCATGTCCCCTCTTAGTCTCCTCTTTTCCAATGTAAACATGCCTAGCCTTGCAAGCCTTTCCTCGTATTCCAGCATCTCCATGCCCTTGATTAGTTTGGTCGCCCACCTCTGAACATTTTCTAGCTCCAGGATAACCTTTTTGTAATATGGTTCCCAAAACTGCACACAGTATTCAAGACGTGGCCTCACTAGTGATTTATATAATGGGAGTATAATACTCTCGTCCCTTGCATCAATTCCACGTTTAATGCATGCTAATATCTTATTTGCCTTCTTTGCTGCACTCCTACTTTGGGTACTGCTGCTTAATTTGTTATGTATGTGAACCCCTAAGTCTTTTTCCAGTACAGAATCCCCTAGTATTACCCCATTTAGTATGTAGGTGTAATTTTTGGTCTTGCTCCCACAGTGCATTACCTTACACTTGTCTGTGTTGAATCTCATTCTCCATTTTGCTGCCCATTCTTCCAGTTTAGTTAAGTCGTTCTGAAGAGACTCAGCATCCCCCTCCGTATTTATAACCTTACACAATTTGGTATTGTCTGCGAAAATTGACACCATGCTCTCTAGACCTACTGTTAGGTCGTTAATGAAAATGTTGAACAAAAGTGGTCCAAGTACAGACCCTTGTGGCACACCACTTAGTACTTTAGTCCAATTTGAAAATGATCCATTGACCACAAACCGCTGCTCCCTATTATCTAACCAATTACTGACCCAAGTGCATATTGTGCTCCCTAGCCCTATTTCTTGTAGCTTATAGATAGGACGCATGTGTGGTACAGTGACGAAAGCTTTGGCAAAGTCTAAAAAGATTACATCCACCTCCTTACCATGATCAAGGTTCGCACTTACTGTTTCATAAAATCCAAGTAAGTTGGTTTGACATGATCTGACCTTCACAAATCCATGTTGGTTCCTTATTATGACCTATTTGCTTCAAGGAACTTTTGAATACTGTCTCTTAGAATACCTTCCAATACTTTCCCCACTATAGATGTAAGACTAACTGGTTTATAATTACCTGGTTCAGCTTTGCTCCCCTTTTTGAATATAGACACTACCTCCGCTATACGCTAATCTTTGGGAACCATACCCGATTTAACCGAATCCATGAAGATCAAAAATAGATGTCTTGCTAGTTCAGCGTGCAACTCCATAAGAACTCTTGGGTGAATTCCATCTGGACCAGGTGACTTATTAATCTTTAACTTTTTTAATCAGTCACAGACTACCTACTCACATAAATAAGCATTTAGCAGTGGGACATTCTTTGTTTAAATTTTGTGTTAGACCCAGCATTTGGTCCTCTCTGGTAAATACCACTGAAAAAAACTTTTTTAGTTTGTTTGCTATATCATTATCATTTCTGCTGCGGGGTACACTGGGCTCCTCAAGGATGGAAAATGGGGTGTTGAGTAGGATCTTGATCCGAGGCACCAACAGGCTCAAAGCTTTGACTGTTCCCAGAATGCACAGTGCCGCCTCCTCTATAACCCCGCCTCCCTGCACAGGAGCTCAGTTTTGTAGTTGGTGCTGCAGTAAGCAGGCACATAACAGAGGGGCTGCTCCAGGCAGCCCTAAGAAGAGCTTTTTTTGAAGAAAAAAGTGAAGACTTCAAGGGCAGCAGCGGTGGTAAATGTCAGAAGACATTCACTGCTGCAGCTCCAGCTCTCCCCAGCGGCGCTGTACACTCCTGAGCCCTGGTTGCCGGGTAACTACAGCAGGAGGCTCCGGTTTGCTTCACGTCAGGCACACATGACGGGGGCTCTCCGGTTACGCATGGCCGCGCTTCGGGATGTGGTGAGTGGTTCCCACTTGCGGGACCCGGTCTTTATCGCGATCCGGCGCGGTCAGTGGGAGGCGGGCCGCGCGCGCTGGCGGTGGACACTGTGGCAGTACAGGCGATCCCACTTCTCTCTAAACCATTTTCAGTAGCCCACAGTACCTGGTGGTTTTGCCAGCAGGGGGATAAGGCTTAGACCTGAAGCCACTCCCCCAGCACCAGAGCGCCATTTCCCAGGTACGAAGTTTGTGCCTCAAAAGAAGATGCTGTCTCGCTATCCCCTCGCGCCAGAGCTGTCTAAGAATTGGGAAACGCCTCCTCCAGTAGACTCACATGTGGCTAGGATGGTGGTTTCTTCAGCTCTGCCTGTCCCTACTGTCACGTCTCTAAAAGAGCCTACGGATAAACGTGTGGAGGGTTGTCTTAAAGAGATTTACACCCTCACGGGTGCTGCACAAAGGCCCACTATTGCAGCAACATGGGCTGCAGAGGCTATTGAAGCATGAGCCTTGGAGTTAGAAGCTGAAATCTCTTCTGACCATGCTAGACAATGCTTGTCATATATTGTCACAGCTTCTCGCTATATTAAAGAGGCGGCTTCTGATGCTGGTATCCTAGCAGCCAAGGCCTCTACTACGTCAGTCCTGGCTCGCCGATATTGTGGCTGAGATCCTGGTCATACAGGATGCTTACCTGCATATTCCTATAGCAGCGTCACATCAGCAATACCTGAGGTTTGCTATTGGCAACCTCCATTACCAGTTTCGGGCGTTACCTTTTGGTTTAACAACGGCTCCGCGAGTTTTCACCAAAGTAATGGCAGTGGAGACGGTGGTACTCCGCTGTCAAGGGGTCAGGATACTGTTAATCCTGGCAAATTCCCCAGAACTTCCCCTACGTCAGCTAGATATGACGGTCCGGTTTCTACAAGCCCACGGGTGGCTCATCAACTGGAAGAAATCCTCCCTGATCCCTGCTCAGGGCATGGTGCACCTGGGAGCGCTATTGGACACTCACAACCAGAGGTTGTTCTTGTGTCAGGAGAAAGTCCTGAAGTTTCAGGACAGGATTCTTTACTTCCTTTCTCGTCCGCAAGTGTCGATACATTCGGCGATGCAGATGCTGGGCCTCATGGTATCAGCATTCGACATGGTGGAGTATGCTCAATTCCATTCTTGCCCCCTCCAGAGGCTGATTCTAGCCAAGTGGGACGGCCTGCCTCACCGGATCAGGTGTCAAATGATCTCATTGACTCCGGAGGTCCGTCTGCCGCTGCTCTGGTGGCTCCGGGACCAACAACTGGGCAGGGGCCGTCCGTTCTGGATATCCGACTGGGTCCTGTTGACGACAGATGCCAGTCTAAGAGGTTGGGGCACGGTGCTGGAGCAACACTCCCTTCAGGGGCAGTGGACCAAGGAGGAGTCCCTCCTCTCGATCAATATTCTGGAGTTGCGGGCAGTCTTCAATGCCTTGAACCTAGCCCAGCATTTAATTCAGAACCGTCCTGTTCAAGTACAGTCGGACAACGCCACCACAGTGGCTTACATAAATCATCAAGGTGGCACTCGAAGCCGCCTAGCAATGAAGGAAGTCTCACGGACTCTACAGTGGGCAGAACGTCATCTATCGGCCATATCGCCAATATTCATTCCGGGAGTCCTGAATTGGGAAGCGGACTTTCTCAGTCGTCAGGACGTACATGCCGGCGAGCGGGGCCTCCTTCCAAAATTGTTTCAACCCCTAGTGGAAAGGTGGGGCCTTCCATACGTAGATCTGATGGCATCTCGACACAATCACAGGGTTCCGGTCTTCGGAGTAAGGACAAGAGATCCTCAAGCAGCATTCGTGGATGCGCTGGCGGTACCATGGAGGTTTCGGCTGCCGTACGTGTTCCCTCCGGTGTCACTCCTGCCCAGGGTAATTCGGAAGTTCAAGCAAGAAAAAGAAATTCTGCTTCTCATAGCTCCAGCGCGGCCCAGACGGCACTGGTTCTCAGACCTGCAGGGCCTATCGTCAGAGCGTCCAATTCTACTTCCACAACGCCCAGACCTCCTCGTTCAGGGCCCCTGTGTCTACCAGGACCTAGCCCGGCTGTCTTTGACGGCGTGGCTCTTGAAGCTTCCATCTTAAGGGCTAAAGAGTTTTCTGAGGCGGTCATTCAAGCTATGTTGCGGGCCCGGAAACCGGCTTCGGCTCGGATTTACTATAGGGTCTGGCATTCTTACTTTGTTTGGTGCGCATCTAACGATTATGACGCTTCCAAGTTTAGTATAGCCAAGTTGTTGGCTTTTCTTCAGCAGGGCCTGGACTTAGGCCTGCGTCTGGCCTCCCTCAAGGTTCAAATATCTGCCTTGTCGGTGTGGTTTCAGAGAAAAATTGCGACCTTACCTGATGTGCATACCTTTACTCAGGGCGTGTTGCGTATCCAACCTCCCTATGTCCCGCCTGTGGCTCCTTGGGACTTGTCGGTGGTTTTGGAGGCGTTACAAGAGTCTCCGTTCGAACCTCTTGGTTCAGCTGACCTTAAGTGGCTTTCCTTTAAGGTGGTGTTTCTGCTGGCTATTGCTTCAGCTAGAAGAGTGTCGGATTTGGGTGCCTTGTCCTGTAGTTCCCCATATCTGATATTTCACCGTGACCGGGCGGTTCTTAGGACTCGTCCCCGCTATCTACCTAAGGTGGTTTCTTCGTTCCACCTTAATCAGGAGATTGTAGTTCCGGCACTTGTTTCTCCTGATATGTCTCCCAAAGAGCGGTCTTTGGATGTGGTATGGGCTCTCCGTATCTATGTGAAGAGAACTGCTCCTATTAGGAAATCTGATTCTCTTTTTGTTGTGTTTGGGTTTCACAAACGTGGCTGGCCTGCTCACAAGCAAACTCTGGCCAGATGGATTAGAATGGTGATTGCACATGCTTATGTGAAGGCTGGTCTCTCTGCTCCTGATCACATTAAGGCCCATTCTACTCGGTCTGTTGGACCTTCTTGGGCGGCCCAACGTGGTGCGACCCTTGAACAATTGTGCAAGGCGGCTACGTGGTCCTCTGTGAACACGTTCATAAGGTTCTATGCCTTCGATACTGCCGCTTCCCAGGATGCTTCCTTTGGACGCTGGATTCTTGTGCCCGCTACAGTGCGTCCCCTCCCATAAGGAACTGCTTTAGGACATCCCCATTGTCCATTCCTTGTGGAGCCCAGTGTACCCCGCAGCAGAAAACGAGTTTTATGGTAAGAACTTACCTTTGTTAAAACTCTTTCTGCGAGGTACACTGGGCTCCACAAGGCGCCCACCCTGACGCACTTAGCTTCTTTAGGTTGTTATGGCATTAGCCGCTGATACGTCTCCTGTCGTGAGAATGCGGTGTTGTGGCTACTAACCGTTGTCGTCTCTTTTCCTGCTACTGCATTGGACTGGTTAACTAAAAACTGAGATCCTGTGCAGGGAGGCGGGGTGATATAGGAGGCGGCGCTATGCATTCTGGGAACAGTCAAAGCTTTGAGCCTATTGGTGCCTTGGATCAAGATCCTACTCTACACCCCATTGTGCATTCCTTGTGGAGCCCAGTATACCTCGCAGAAAGAGTTTTAACAAAGGTAAGTTCTTACCATAAAACTCGTTTTCCCCTCATGGTAGGGACATCATAATTCTTATGCAGCAAAGATGACCCGTAATCGTCATTGGTTACTGTTATTCTAAAACCCTTTTTAGTTCCCATGTTACTACCCTTGCCGTCTGCTCTATTCCTCCCCCCTACTCCTCCCCCGTTTTGTTCACTAACGCCACCCCTGCTATTCTTACTGAATGACCCGTGATTTCTTTCTAAACCCTCCCCCCAGGCACCTAGTTTAAAATCTCCTCCAACCTTCTAACCATCCTTCCCCCCAGCACCGCTGCCCCCTCCTCATTCAGGTGCAATCCATCACAACAAAAAAGATGGTGCCTGACTGAGAAGTCCGCCCAGTGTTCTAGGAACACAAACCCTTCTTTCCTGCACCAATCCCTAAACCACACATTAACCTCCCTAATCTCCCTCTGTCTCCCTGGGCTAGCGCGTGGCACGGGTAGTAATTCAGAGAATATTACCTTTGATGTCCTTGCCTTAAGTTTCTTGCCTTATTCCCCATAGTCTTTCTTAAGGACATCCCACCTTCCTCTAACTTTGTCGTTGGTGCCAACGTGCACCAAGACTGCTGGATCCTTCCCAGCCCCACCCAACAATCTATCTACCCGGTCCGCGATGTGCCGCATCCGAGCACCCGGGAGACAACAGACCGTACGGCGATCACGGTCCTGGTAGCAGATTGCCCTATCTGTCTTCCTAATAATGGAATCCCCTTCCACCACAATCTGACTAGGTACCTTACTAACTTTTATCCCAACTGCGCCAGAGGACCGCTCCTCTGGTTTCTAGATGGAACAGTCTCCTCCGGCACCGTCATTTCCTCACTATCATCCTCCGATTCCTCGTCCATTCGTGCAAATTTATTCGGGTTTGACAGTTCAGAGATGTCGAGCCTACCCCTCTTTTTCTTCCTTCTAACTGTGACCCAGCTAACTGCCTGGTCATCCTCATCTACCAGTGACCCCTCCCTCAACTCCTCCACCGTTCTAAACTTCGCTCGAAATTGTGAATCTCCCTCAGTCCCGTAACGGTTTGCTCTAGATCAGTTACCTGTGCTTCCACGTTCGCAAACACCTCGTGCAAATGTACGCACACTGGAACGGTTGCTCCTCAGTGCATGTCTTGCACGACATGCACTGAGTGAAATACCCAATCCCAGCCCCACCCATATTTTTGTAAGGTCTAACTCCCTGTTACCCAAGAATAGAGAAGCAAAACAATCTAGGCAAAACACTCACTATACAATAATGAAGTTGGGCTTTTACTTATCTATCCTTTGTTTCCCCACTCCTTCGCTTTTATGCAGCAGTAGTCACCAGTTCCTTCACTTTTATTCAGCAGTTTCCGTCCCCTTCTGTCCTCTCCCCTGATGTCTGCAGCAGCAGTCTTCCTTGCCCCGTTGTGCAGCTCAGCAGTGGATTCAGACCCCGCAGGCCAATTGTAGCTCCCTGGTAGTACCTGCTGGCAGCAGCAGTAGGCTCTTTCCCCGCCGGCAGCGTCCTTGGGCAGTACCTAGTATGCTCACACACAAAATAGAACAAAAACAAAGACAGAAACAAAGGCAGCCCTATACCCTCAAAATATCTGCCACACACACACACACACACACACACACACACACACACACACACACACACACACACACACACACACACACACACACACACACACAATCTCAGCCCCTCACACATGCAACAATCACAGCCCCTCTGCTACTGCAAGTTAGAGACCCTCTCACTCACTCACAAGGTCAGCCCCTTGCAGCCTCCCCAGAGACTTAATGGTATTTCAAATATTTGTGTTCCTGATTGCATATTATAAAACTCACCTTTTTCTGTATTCTAATTCACCTGCTGCTGTTTCAATCTCAGAATTCACTTAAAAAGCCAAGCCTCACTTCAGAATGCAAGCTCTCACAATGAGCAAGCTCTAATGAGTCTGTTCACTGATTAAATAGGCTCTCAAACAGCTGTTGTAATCAGCCCCTCCTCCTGATTACTTCACACCTACGGCGCCCTGGGATCTTAATGTGGTGTTACAGTTCCTCCAATCGGATTGGTTCGAACCTCTACCTGAGGTTGAGGTCAAATTTCTCACGTGGAAGGCTGTCACTTTGTTGGCCTTAGCTTCTGCTAGATGTGTGTCGGAGTTGGGGGCTTTGTCTTGTAAGAGCCCCTACTTGATCTTCCATGAAGATAGAGCTGAGCTCCGGACACGTCAGCAGTTCCTTCCGAAGCTTATGTCGGCATTTCATATCAACCAACCTATTGTGGTTCCAGTTGCTACTGAATCCTCAATTTCATCAAAGTCCTTGGATGTTGTAAGGACTCTGAAAATCTATGTGAAGAGGACTGCTCATCACAGGAAATCGGACTCTCTGTCCTGTATGATCCCAAGAAACTTGGGTGTCCTGCTTCTAAGCAGATGATCTCTCGCTGGATCAGGTTCACTATCCAGCATGTGTATTCTACGGCAGGATTGCTGTGCCCTACGTCTGATAAGGCCCACTCTACTCGTAAGGTGGGTTCTTCCTGGACGGTTGCCGGGGGTGTCTCAGCTTTACAGCTTTGCCGAGTGGCTACTTGGACTGGGTCGAACACGTTTGCAAAGTTCTACAAGTTCGATACTTTAGCCGCTGAGGACCTGAAGTTTGGTCAATCAGTTCTGCAGGAGCCTCCGCGCTCTCCCTCCCATTCTGGGAGCTTTGGTACATCCCCATGGTACTAATGTGGACCCCAGCATCCTCTGGGACATAAGAGAAAATAGAATTTTAATTACCTACCGGTAAATACTTTTCTCCTAGTCCGTAGAGGATGCTGGGCGCCCAGCACTTCGTGATCTTGCAGTGGTTACTTAGTTCAGTACTGCTTAGTTCTTGGTTTAGTACTGTTTTGTTACTTTGTTAAGTAATATTGTTCAGCCGTTGCTGATGTTTCAACTTAGTTAGCTTGGTTTGCCTTGTATGTGTAAGCTGGTGTGAATCTCGCCACTATCTGTGTAAAATCCTTCTCTCGAAGTTGTCTGTCTCCTCGGGCACAGTTTCTAGACTGAGTCTGGAAGGAGGGGCATAGAGGGAGGAGCCAGCCCACACTCTGAAACTCTTAAAGTGCCAGTGGCTCCTAGTGGACCCATCTATACCCCATGGTACTAATGTGGACCCCAGCATCCTCTACGGACTATGAAAAAAGGATTTACCGGTAGGTAATTAATATCCTATGGTGATGTTGCCTTCAGTTTTGGGTCACTGTGATAGTTGATTTGTTATTGAAGATCCGCTGCTTGCAAAAGTCCCCCTCTGGCTGACAGGACACCATTAGCTCCTGAAGGGAACTGAACGCTAGCCATGCCTAGATGCTCACGCACAGCACACCGTCACCCCCCTCACAGAGCCAGAAGTCAGAAGACAGGTGAGTGTTAGAAGACAGATCTTAATCAAGAAAGTGATGGCTAAAGGTACTGTGCAGTTGGCGGGAGCTCAGCGCGCCATGTTGTCCACACATACACAGGCATTGCAGGGTGCAGGGCGAAGGGGGGGGGGTGCCCTGGGCAGCATGAAACCTATGGAAACTGGCATAAATAAGGGGCATAAGTTGCTGAGGCACAGTCCTACCCCGGCCAGTATAAAAAATTACCTCATAAAAGCTGAAGAGAAACACGCCATTGAAGAGTGGAGCTTCCTCCTCAGTCAGCCAGCACACTGCTCAGCGCCATTTGCTCTCTCCCCTCAGGCTCCAGAGACAACGCTGGTCCTCTTCCACTACTGAACAAGTATCAGGGTGCAAAACAGGGGGGGCCACAGTGAATTTGATGCTATATAATTGTGTGATTAACATTATTAAAGCGCTGCAAGTCAGTGGGCATTTTGTGTTCACAGACATTGTGTTACTGGCACTGGGTTGTGAACTGGCAAATCATATCTATATCCCTCTGACATATTTTACTGTGGGTCTGTCCCCTATAAGTCCCAGAGTGTCTGTGGTGTGGTTGTGCACGTGTGTGACATGTCTGTGGCAGGGAATTCTTCCTCTGTGGGAGACATGTTTGGGACACAGAGGTGTAATATGACACCAAGAGCATGACTGGGTGAAAGGTTACATGACAGTGTGAATCATATCAGTAAGAGGTTGGACTGAATCTCATACAGAAAACTGAAAATAATCTGTTGAAGATGTGATTTTTAATAGTTCTGCCTTTCATCCACAGGGACCCCTCTGGGTCACATACAAATTTGCACAAGTAGTACAAACTGATACCGACACGTACTCTGATTCCTATGTCGACACTAGTGATTCCAAAGGAATAAGTCCTAAGTTAGCAAAAGAGCATTCAAAACATGTTTTAGCTATAAAGGTGGTTTTAAAAGTTACGAAGCCTCCTCTTTTACCACAAGGAGAGGGTTTACTTTAATAAAGAAGTAATGTCATTTTCCCTCCACCTCAGGAGTTGAACAGTCTTGGAGGGAGTCTGATTTAACCTGAAAAGAAATTTCAGATTCCCAAAAGGAATTCAGGCAGCTTACCTTTTTCCAAAAGGTGGGAGTCACCCCGCATTTTAGACAGGGCCCTGTCATAAAAGAGAAAAGGTGTTTCTCCCTGCGCCTGGAATGGCTTCACTTAAGGAGCCGACAGGCACAAGTGAGTGAGGTGATCTATTGATGTGGCCAATGGGACACTACTCAGGCCTACCATTGTCTGTGCGTGGGTGAGTAGTGCTATTGAGAAGTGGTCAGAAAACTTGTCATTAGACATTGACACAATAGATGGAGATGAGATACTCCTAACGTTAGGTCATATCAAAGACGCTGCTGCGTACGTACTAGAAACCATGAAATATATTGGTCTCTTGGGATCAAGAACCGCTACCATGGCAGTATCGGCTCGGAGGGCGTTGTGGATTCGCCAATGGAATGCTGATGCAGATTCCAAAAGAAATATGGAGGCTCTCCCATAGCATGACGCTGGAGTTCCCTTGCGGGACTCCACTCGGGTGGGAGCACGTCTGAAACTTTTCAGTCAAATCTGGACTCAATCTGGCCTGGACCCATGGGTCTTACAAATAGTGTCCCATGGGTACAAACTAGAGTTTCAAGACGTCCCCCCATGCCGATTTTTCAAATCGACCTTGCCAGCTTCTCTTCCAGAAAGAGAGGCAGTTTCAACGACAATTCAAAAACTATGTCAGGATCAGGTCATTGTCCTGGTACCCTTGTCACAGCAAGGAGAAGGTTTTTATTCAAGCCTCTTCGTAGTTCCGAAGCCAGACGGCTCAGTCAGACCGATTTTAAACCTGAAAAATCTGAATTATCTACCTAAAAAGGTTCAAGTTCAAGATGGAATCCCTGATGGTAGTGATTTCCAGTCTGGAGGAGGGGGACTTCATGGTGTCAGTAGACATAAAGGATGCTTACTTGCATGTTCCCATTTATCCTCCTCACCAAGCTTATCTGAGATTCGCAGTACAGGATTGCCGTTACCAGTTCCAGACGTTGCCGTTCGGACTCTCCACGGCACCGAGGGTATTCACCAAGGTGATGGCGGAGATGATGGTCCTCCTTCGTCAAAAAGGAGTCAATATAATTCCTTATCTGGACGATCTCCTGATAAAAGCGAGATCCAGGGAACAGTTGTTGCAGAACATTGCACTCTCCCTGTCAATACTCCAACAACACGGTTGGATCATGAATTTTCCAAAGTCGCAGTTGGAGCCGACAACAAGATTGTCCTTTTTAGGGATGATTCTGGACACAGAAGTACAGAGAGTATTTCTTCCAGTGGAAAAGGCTCTGGAAATCCAGAAAATGGTCAAACAAATATTGAGACTAACAAGCGTGTCGATCCATCAATGCAGTCGGTTGTTGGGGAAAATGGTAGCAGCCTATGAGGCCATATAGTTTGGCCGATTTCATGCCAGAGTATTCCAGTGGGCCCTGTTGGACAAGTGGTCCGGATCCCACCTACACATGCATCGGAATAATCCTGTCCCACAAAGCCAGGATTTCGCTCCTGTGGTGGCTACACAGTTCTCACCTACTAAAGGGACGCAGGTTTGGGATTCAGGACTGGGTCCTAATAACCACGGATGCAAGTCTCCGAGGCTGGGGAGCTGTCACACAGGGGGAAAGCTTCCAAGGAAAATGGTCAAGTCAGGAAGCCTGCCTTCACATAAACGTTCTGGAATTGAGAGCCATTTATAACGGCCTTCTACAAGCGGTACATCTTCTTCAAGATCATCCCGTGCAGATCCAGTCGGACAATGTAACAGCAGTCACGTACATAAACAGGCAAGGCGGAATGAAAAGCAGAGCGGCAATGGCAGAGGTGACAAGGATTCTTCTCTGGGCAGAAAGACATGTAAGAGCTCTATCAGCAATTTTCATTCTGGGAGTGGACAACTGGGAAGCAGACTTCCTCAGCAGACACGATCTCCATCCAGGGGAGTGGGGCCTCCACCAAGAAGTCTTCGCAGAGGTGACAAGTCTTTGGGGAGTTCCTCAAGTAGACATGATGGCATCTTCAGAGATATTGTTCCAGGTCGAGAGACCCTCAGAGATATTGTTCCAGGTCGAGAGGCCCTCAAGCAATAGCAGTGGATGCACTGGTGACCCAGTGGGTGTTTCGGTCGGTATATGTTTTCCCTCCACTTTCACTGATTCCAAAAGCTCTCAAAATAATAAGAACAAGAGTTCGAGCAATCTTCATTGCCCCAGACTGGCCAAGGAGGGCTTGGTATCCAGATCTTCAGGAGTTGCTCATAGATGATCCTCTTCCTCCTCGAGAGGACCTACTACAGCAGGGGCCGTGTGTGTATCTAGACTTACCGCGGCTACGTTTGACGGCATGGCTGTTGAGCGCCGGATCCTAGCCCGAAAGGGTATTCCCAAGGAAGTCATCCCCACTCTTATTCAGGCCAGGAAAGGAGTAACGTCGAAACATTACCACCGTTTTTGGAGAAAATATGTGTCTTGGTGTGAATCCAAGAAGGCTCCTATGGAAGAGTTTGAGTTGAGACGTTTTCTCTATTTTCTGCAGGCTGGTGTGGATGCGGGCCTTAGATTGGGGTAAATCAAAGTCCAGATTTCGGCCTTATCAGTTTTCTTTCAAAAACAATTGGCCTCCTTTCCAGAAGTTCAGATGTTCGTGAAAGGGGTTCTGCACATCCAGCCTCCATTTGTGCCTCTAGTGGCACCATGGGACCTTAATGTGGTGTTGCAGATCCTTCAATCAGATTGGTTTGAACCTCTGCAGGAGATAGAATTGAAGTTTCTCACTTGGAAAGTGGTGATGCTTTTGGCCTTGTCATCCGCAAGGCGGGTGTCTGAGTTGGGGGCCTTGTCTCACAAGAGCCCTTACCTGATCTTTCATGAAGATAGGGCAGAGTTAAGAACTCGTCAACAACTTCTTACAAAGGTGTTTTCGTCCTTCCATATAAACCAACCTATTGTGGTGCCAGTAGCTACTGACACTTTCACTGAGTCACAGTCTCTAGATGTGGTTAGAGCTTTGAAGATTTATGTCGCAAGAACAGCTCGGATACGGAAAGCAGAGGCTCTGTTTGTCCTGTATGCTCCCAACAAGGGCCAAAATTTACTAATATTCGTGTTTGAGTCGGTTTGTGTAGTGTTTAAACTCGTTTTGTATCGGGTGCATTTTCATGCAACTTTTTGAAACTACAGGGAGCAGTGCGATGCGCTTCTGTCACTTCAGACGCACACAGAGCCAATCAGGTGAGTGCTACGACGTGGCACTTCCTGATTGGCTGAAGGGACCTCTGTGACAGCAGTCACGTGGTGTCCTGGCATTCGGGGAAAGGGGTCCCATGTGAAAACATGGGACCCCTTTCAGTCCGCTGGTCCGGGTGTGCGTTTATTTGTTTTGCCAAGTACGAGGATTTATATCTGGACACTGGATTGAGGTGAGTATAATTTTATTCACAGGTACCCCGGATCGTCGGATCAGGAGACGTGGCAGTCGGTGGGTCAACATAGGTAAGTATGTGTGTGTCGGCAGGTGTGAAATAAAGTTTTACTCTCAAGGTGTGTGTCTCCTGTTTTTATTTGGGTATTTTTCCCCCAGTTGAACTACAGGTACCAGCGGGCACGTTTTTCTCCCGCATGCTGGTACTTGTGGTTCTCCATGTACCAGCTTGCGGGGGAGGCTTGCTGGGACTTGTAGTACTACTGGAAAAAACAATATTCTTTACATTTTCTCAAGGCTATCAGCCTCCCATCCGCAGCCCTTGGATGGGGGGGACAGCCTCGGGCTTCACCTCTGGCCCTTGGGTGGCTGGGGGGGGACCCCTTGATTGAAGGGGTCCCCACTCCCCCAGGGTACCCCGGCCAGGGGAGATTAGTTGGATATTTAATGCCACGGCCGCAGGGCACTGTATAAAAGTGACCCCCGGCTGTGGCATTATCTGTCCAGCTAGTGGAGCCCGATGCTGGTGTAAAAAATACGGGGGACCCCTACTCTTTTTGTCCCCCGTATTTTTTGCACCAGCACCAGGCGCAGAGCCCGGTGCTGGTTTTAAAAATACGGGGGATCCGCTGTCCGTTTTCCCCCCGGATTTTTAGAACCAGGACCGGCTCGAAGAGCCCAAGGCTGGTTATGCTTAGGAGGGGGGACCCCACGCATTTTTTTTCTGACTTTTCCCATTCCATTAAAAATGACATTAAGAATCCACAAAAAATAATAATTCTGATCCCGCTAGGATTCGAACCCGTCAGCCAATCAGCAGGTAGCGCTACAATGGGTCCGTTGGCTATTTGATCCATTCGCTGTAGTGTTTAGGAAAAGCGACATCTGGTGGACAGAAAGTAGAATGCACGTTACAATTATAACATGACGTCACATTTACAACGCAACTTATAACGGGAGTTATAGCGCAAGGAGCTGGCGCGAGTTGCATGGCGCCCGCTATGTGGTACGCAGCAACGATATATCAGGACACATCTGTATATACGCCAAGTTACTAAGCATTCGAGTTTATTGTTTTCGTGTTTTCCGATGTCGATGCCAGTCGTTTTTTTGGGGCACATTTACGGCCGTCATTGTCGTTTGCGTACGTGTTTTTGTTGTTTTGCTGGGTTTTTTTCTAAGTTAAACGCGGCAGGGTTTATTTAAACCCCGGCAGCATTTTCACTTTTAGTTTCGTTTTTCATCCCCGTTCCTGATTGGCTGTGTTTCAGATGTAGGAGTGTCTGTGCGCAACCATATAAATACTCCCCAAACCGTCCGCACCTCGTGGGTTTAGTTAGTGGTGAGGAGGGAGGTTGTGCTGTGGAGGTTGGTGAGTATTTTGTTTGGTGAGGAGCTTTTTGGGCGATTTCTGAGTGTAGTATTGTGTTTAAAAGTAGTCTTGTCATTCTTGTAGTCTTGTGTTTTTTGGTTTTGTCTCATTTTTTGTCCAAGTTTTTTTAATTTAGTGTCCCTTGTCTTTTTTGTGTGTGTGTGTGTGTGTGTGTGTGTGTGTGTGTGTGAGTTGTGCAGTGGTAGTGGAGGAGTGTGTTGTTTGTTTGTTTTTTCTTTTTTCTGTGTTAAGTGTTTAGACACACAATTATGTGTGACTCAGAGGTGGGTGAGGTGGAGGGTGTGAGTGAGGGGGAGGAAGTCGGTCAGGTGGAGGAGGTGAGTGTGAGTGAGGTTAGTGAGGTGGAGGAGGTGGTGGGTGAGGTTGCTGCAGCAGCCTCAAGTGACAGTGATAGTGACAGTCAGAGAGCTCCGCAGCCACGCACCACTACTAAGACTGGGCGGAATATCAAGTTTAGTTATGCAGAAAATGTGGCATTGGTGCAGGAGCTGATGAAGTATCAGCGGCAGCTATTTGGGCCTGAGTCCGCCAAGGTGCCAACACGGAAGAAGACGGTGTTGTGGGCGAAAGTTGTTGCTGCTGTCAATAGTGAGGGGGTTGTCAAGCGGACGGAGGACATGTGCCGCAAACGGTACTATGACATAAAGCGACGTGTCAAGTCCAAAATGGCCAAGGAGGCGAAGTCGGCTCGAAAAACCGGTGGTGGGCAGCCCTATATTGCAAAGTACAAATAAAAAATAGGCAAGTGCGCAACCAACAGCAGCAGGTAAGAGGAAGGTCAATTCCTCAGAAAAAACTAAACAGTAAGAAAGAGTGTATACCAGCGCTGGCTGAACAAATTAAAAAGGATGGTTTGCTCTATGTAAGAAAAATAACAATTTATTAACACATCACATATAGACAAATTTAAAAGAAAGCAATTCCTGTTGCCACAAGGTGGCGATGTGGATTAAGAATGTCTTATCTGGATAAGATTTCATAAATTTTACATTCTCCTGTATTGGCAAAGTCCATTCCTAAAGGCTAGGGCAACCTCCCCATGTGCATTCACTGTATTAGGTAAATAGTTACCAGATCCCCACGATGGTAAGCATCAGCATTAGGATAAGTCCATTTATAGCTGTAGGGGTGGATCAGACCGGTTTGATGAATGAGTCCAGTGATGGGAGAGAAGTCCAAAATGTGCCGAAGGATGACAAATGCTTTGCAGGCCGGTTTGGAGAGTGAAGTCCAGATAGGTAGAGTAAGCTCAACACGTTTCACTGGTATAATCCAGCTTCCTCAGGAGCATATGCTTTCTTACAGCCCTATATTGCAAGATATCTGGACTATGAGGAGCCAATGCGGAGTGTAATACCTCCTGAAGTAGTCTCTGCAACCCATGTCCGGGATTCCGATCTGCCCAGGAAGAATGGTGAGCATGTGTATATGCATTAACATTCTATGACCTTATTTATTTATTTATTTTCAAATGTGTGTCATGTGACGTTGCATATTACTCCCACATTTTTTTTGGTAATGTTTTCTCCAAAAGCCAATGTAACATCTTACTTTATTGTATGTCATGTGTTATTTTTCTGTATATTTTCCATGTGTAGTTTGGACTTGGTGTGTCATTGAAATGTCCAGCAATAATGTTTTCCTTTTGCACATTTTTACGTTTTTAATTTGGACTATGGGGGTAATTCCAAGTTGATCGCAGCAGGAATTCTGTTAGCAATTGGGCAAAACCATGTGCACTGCAGGGGAGGCAGATATAACATGTGCAGAGAGAGTTAGATTTGGGTGTGGTGTGTTCAATCTGCAATCTAATTTGCAGTGTAAAAATAAAGCAGCCAGTATTTACCCTGCACAGAAATAAAATAACCCACCCAAAGCTAACTCTCTCTGCAAATGTTATATCTGCCACACCTGCAGTGCACATGGTTTTGCCCAACTGCTAAAAAATTTCCTGCTGCGATCAACTTGGAATTACCCCCTATGTTTTATATTTAGGTTATCCATGTGCAATGTAGCAAAAACAGTGGTTGTCATGTTAGAGGCCGGAGTAGTGGAAAGTGGTTTGGTAATGTCATTAGTACTGAATGTATTATTTTTTTTTAGATAAACCCACTATTTGTATGTTCAGATTGAATCTGTATTTGTACCCTGACACAACACTGCAGTCTCCTTTTTTTTTTTTTTGGGCTTTTGTTTTTGTTTGGCTCATATAGTGGTAATGTGTGTTTGGAGTGCCACATCACAGAGCAATTTCTATATTGCATCTGTTAAATTTTTCCTTTCATTACAAAATGAAGATGTGTGTGTTTTTGGTTGTTAGTGTATGTATTTTTACTTGTGTCCTATGTCTGTGTCCTGTACATGTTTTCCTGTGTTGCACTTTCCATAGTGCATATGGCTATTGGTCAATGTTTTTAGTTTTATGTAGTGGTTTTTTGGTTTACGGACCTTATTTTTTTGGTACAAAAAAAAAACCAAGCATTTTTTACAGAATTAATGTCTATAAGCATAATGGGTGGATGTATCCACAATAGCATGAATGCATGAGTTTTTATTTTGGTTTTACAGTGTTGGAAAAAAGCAGTACTGCTCGTCCTACAGTAACTCCCATGACATCTGATGATGATGACGCTGCGGAAGCAGGTAAAGTGTCAATTGTAGTATAGGGTATGTTTGTAAAGGAATGGCCATAACAACATTTAACTTTCAATACTAGGTCCATCAAAAGAAGTCTGGAGCAGCAGAAGTCGGACTTCTATAACACACCACCAAAAAAAACATGTGGCAGCAAAGAAAGCAAGGTCTGATGTCCAGGGCCAACCACAGCAGGCTACCCCGCCACGAAGATTATCGACAGTATGTTCGGTCCCCCCAATCCAAATTTTGGACACACCTCCAAGACGTGAACCACACTCCCCTCATCTTGATTGTGAGTATCAAACTGAAATAAATTTAAGAAATTTCAGATCGTAATTAAACTTTTACTTAAACGCATTAAGTCAAAACACATCAAAATCTGATATACTTACCGAAGTCAGTAAAACATGAAACGTAATCCTACAGAAATGGCCTTGTCCACATCCTGTGAATATATGTATGTCCACTTCAGCCATACAGTAGCACATTGCGTGTAAGATGCTGCAACAGAAACTCATGTTTAATTTTGGAAATTAGTAAGGTTGTTTAACAATTTTTCACATGTGTGTTTGACCTAACACTGCCAAATACATATAAAAACATTACTATGTTTGTTTTTGAAAAGCTATAAGGTAACACATTATGGATTACAATGTGTTTTCATGGTGGAGTATGTCTGATATACAATAATTCTAATGTGTTTGCTTTCACAATGAAGTAACCAGACACATTTGCCACAAACAGGCATATGTATGTATTGAAGTTATGAGTGATGATGTTGCTAGGCAGGATATCTGAAAGCAACAGTCAATGACATGTGTCCCATGTGTAGTGATTTGTTATAATTTATCAAACATATGGATAGCTAACGGATAATTTTTCTAAATTTCAGCTTCTAGTCCTGGTAACAGCATCCCTCCGCAACAACAGCAACACAGTGACATGGATGAGACAATCATGTTAGAAATGTAGCCATTAAGCCAAGGAATCAGGCCCCCAGCACCTGTGAGTACACCACCACAGCAAAGCACACCACCACAACACAGCCCAACCACACCAGTAACACAAGGCCCTGATCACGTGTTTTGGAGCATTTGGGCTAGACAGCAGGCCACTAATGAAGATTGCCTGCGTAGGCAGACACAAATGTTTGCAAGCCTACCATGTCACCTCAGAAGAGTAACCAGAAATATGAGTAGACAAAATGAACAAACCACGAGAATTGGCAATACCATGGAACTCATGCGTGCAGACATTACACAGGTCATGGGCAACTTACAGCGCATAATGGAAGAACAGCACAGACTAATGGAAGGACAGCACAGACAACAGCAAAGCTATATGAACATTTTTCAAAACAATCAAAAGATAAATGAATCTTTATTCCGAATTGTAGACAATGAAAATGCTGCAACACGTGAACTCAATGCCACCCTCACTAACCTCAATGAAACACTCAGATCCATGCACCAACAGCAAACAAGCAGCAGTTCAGGTACGACTACTCCAAATATCATGCCAGTGTCCTCACCACCAAGGCGCTCCACCAGAGCACGCCAACACGACAGTGGTAAAGGCAAGGCCAGTCCAAGCAGCCAACACCAAAAAAATAAAAAATAGATACACCGATCTCTGTATAGAGAAGAAAATAAACACAGTTAGTAAGTGTAGGTTTTTCACAATATATATAACACTTACTACCTTGACAATTTGTTGAACATCATTAATTATAAGTGTTACAAACAACAACAGGATTTTTGCCAACACATTTATTCTTTCACATCTTAACATTTTTTGTGAGGAGGAGAAAGTTATTTGATCTGCACATTGATGTTAGCATGCAGTAACAAGACCACTTGATTTTTTTCTAATCATTACTCTTTCTAGATTCCAATCATTCTCATTTCCTGCAGGCAGACTAATTGGCAGCCATGCAGAATGTATTTAGCATGCAGTAACAAGACCACTTGATTTTTTTCTAATCATTACTCTTTCTAGATTCCAATCATTCTCATATGCTGCAGGCAGACTAATTGGCAGCCATGCAGATTCATCCATGACCAATACAAATTAAAATGTGTTTGTTAACTCTTTTACCTTTCTTCTGTATACAACATTACAAGAATAACACAATTGAGTTGGCTAAAAAGGTCGTAATATGTTGTAATAGCATTTAGATAATTCAGTGCCAAAATGAATGTCATTATTGTTGTGCCATGTTTGTGTGTGTTAAAATTGAGCAATCAGTTTAGTACACACGAAGCAGAAACAAATAAATGGTATTTGTATTTAATGAGCACAAATAATGTGCATAACAATGATTATATGCGGAAACTGTGTATTGACTTACAAATCAGCAAGTTTACTGCAGCAAACATTGCAAAATAATTTTTTTGGATGATACTAAGTTTGTGTCCCTTAAATACGATGGAGCATCACACATAGGGACACATGTATTCCTCAAGGCTAACATATTATATGTGGAGGAGTGTTTCATTAGGACACAGGTTCTCTAACTCGGTCCTCAGGACCCCACACAGTGCATGTTTTGCAGGTCTCCACACAGAATCACAAGTGACATAATTATCTCCACCTGTTAAACTTTTAAAATGTGTCTGTGAGTAATTCATACACCTGTGCTCCTACTGGGTTACCTGCAAAACATGCACTGTTTGGGGTCCTGAGGGACGAGTTTGAGACCCTGTGCATTAGGACGTTACACACAATCTTAAAGTAAAATACTGAAACAAATACTTTGTGGATTATGTGTGCTTGTAATAATTATCAGTGCAAGTTTAATAACACTTATCCAGACTTCATGCATGCCACTCATAATCTGTTTTGAGTTGTAAAATAAACACAATACACATGCTACATTTGTTTTGCATAAAGCGAGGGTATGTTTGTATGTCTCAAGGAGACAGACACATTCTGAGTGATGGTTTTTAAAAGAAAAATGTGACAACATATATTAATGCTTACATAACAAATGAAAGAAGCAAACAAAACTTACCTTAAAAAAATTATTTATGAGTTCTTGCCTAACCCGCCTCCCTACATCTGTACTCTAAGTATCACCAGATGTCTCTAATTCCTCTGCTTGCTGGCTGCTTTCTTCCTCCTCCTCCTCAACATGTGGCAGATGTTGTTGCAAACACATGTTATGAAGAAAGCAGCAGCAGAACACAATTTGAGTCACCTTCAAGGGACTATACAACAAAAGGCCACCAGACTTATCCAGACACCGAAACCTAGATTTCAGCACACCAAAACATCTTTCTATCACATTCCGCGTGGACTTATGTGCATGATTGTAATTGTGTTCAGCAGGGGTATCAGGTCGGGACAATGAAGTTAGAAGCCAAGAGAAACAGCCATATCCTCCATCACCTAAAAAAAAGATATAGTAATGTGATTCATGTTAAGATACAGCAACACATAAGTAACACACTGTGGGGCAGATGTATTAACCTGGAGAAGGCATAAGGAAGTGATAAACCAGTGATATGTGCAAGGTAATAAAGGCAGCAGGCAAACAGATCCTAACTGATAATTGACATATTGGAGCTGATTGCCTGGTGCCTTTATCACCTTGCACATATCACTGGTTTATAACTTCCTTATGCCTTCTCCAGGTTAATACATCTGGCCCTGTATTTGGACAAAGTAGACACATGTCTACACATATCAAATTACATACCCAGCAGCCACCCATCTGGCATTTGTCCGTTCTCAAACTTATCAAAGAGGGATGACTGACTGAGGATGAAGGAGTCATGGCAGCCCCCAGGGTAACCAGCAACAACACTCATTATTTTGAGATTTGCATCACAAACCACCTGCACATTTGTGGCGTGCTCTAGATGTCGATTGGTATAGATGTGCTGCCTGCCCCTAGGTGGTCTCTGCTGAATGTGTGTGCAATCTATGGCTCCCAGCACATTGGGCATGCCAGCCAGCTCATAGAAATCTACCCTGACGGCATGCCACTGATACTCCTGGGTAGGGAAGCAGATTGAGGCATCGATGTGGGGCTGCAAAACAGCCAACACCTGTGTGTATATTTGAAAGAAAATAAAACATGAGATTTTTGGACAGAACTGGCCACCGACAGTAATTAAAAACAACCAAAAACAGAGGAGGTAGTTAGGGATACATCACCTGTGTTAATATTCTAGAAAATGAGGGCTGTGAGATTCCTATGACATCCCCAGACACAGCCTGAAAGCTGCCAGTAGCCATAAAGTGCAACACAGCCAGGAGTTTGTGCAGGCCTGAGACAGAGCGAGAGCGTGCTGTCTCAGGGTCTAGGCCCAGTTTGACAAGGTCATACAGATGGAAAATGTTGTTACGATTTAGACGGAACATCTGTATGACCCTATCATCGGACAATGCGTTCAAGTTTAAACGCCCCCTATAAAACTAGGCCTGCGCAGCCTCCGCGGAACCTGTACAACCTGCTGACCATGTTCAGTTTGTTGGCCCTGGTTACTTACAGGCTGATGTCTGAGTCTGAGGAATCCCACAGCACACAAAATATTACTGGCCCACAGTCCTGCTGCCATTTCTGAGAGTAGGTGGATTGAAATGGGCCTAAGATCCTTTTATAGGCATCCTAATTCAGGTGTGAGTGATTTGTTAGTTGCAACACATGTAAACACGCCTGGAAAAAGCAGGTCTATTTTTTTGCCGCTTTTTTTAACGAATCGCAAAAAAATACGACCGCAATTGAGCACTCAGAGGCTAACACCCAAATACGAATGAATAGTGAATACCCGTGTTGTAGGAAATAACAGTCGCGTTTGACCGATGGTCTATTCATTCGTATTTCTGAACTTTGTCATTCAAACCATTACGAATAGTCCAAACACTGCCGAGATTTGTGCTTAGTGAATTCCCGTTTTGGGACTTATAAAAAAAACACAAATCGGACAAACTCGATTTTATAGTAAATTTTGGCCAAGATTGGGTGTCCTGCTTCTAAGCAGACTATTGTGCGCTGGATCAGAGGGACAATTCAGCACACTCATTCTACGGCAGGCTTGCCGGTACCGAAGTCGGTGAAGGCCCATTCTACTAGGAAAGTGGGCTCATCCTGGGCGGCTGCCAGGTGCGTCTCGGCTTTACAACTTTGCCGAGCAGCTACTTGGTCGGGGTCAAACACATTTTGCTGAATTTTATAAGTTTGACACTTTGGCACTTCTACATGAAATGAACAGTATGAAAATTGAACTTGTGTGTATTAGAGTTAAAATCAGTATTAATCTTGTCTGACCATTGCAAATAAACAAGTCAGCTCGACCACAGCCGCACTTTACGGCAGCCCGAAGCAGCACAAAAGTGTTTGCAGCCCCATACTTTTCAGTGACTTTGTTCTGAAATCGGGCCGCGAGGGGTTGTGAGTTCGGGGGCAGTTGCTGGTTTGGGTGCAGTTTCGCTACGGCAACTCGCACCCTTTGTGTTTAATTGGATTGACCCCTTTCAGTGAATGCAAAGGTCATTTTTGAAGCATAAAACATGCAAGATGCAGTAGAGAACAAGCTTTAAGCTCATTGTGCACTTAGATTTCAGCACTAGGTTTGAGGAGAAGGGATGCGGTCAAGATGCCGCCGGCCGGAATCCCGGCGGTCGAAATACCGACGCCGGAATCCCGACCGCCACAATCCCGACCGCCACAATCCCGACCGCCACAATCCCGACATATTCTCCCTCCGTGGGTGTCCACGACACCCATAGAGGGAGAATATAATAGTGTGCCGAGCGTGGCGAGCGAAGCGAGCCCGCAAGGGGCTGCGTTCCGCTCGCCACCCCTGTCGGGATTGTGTGGTCGGGATTCCGGCGTCGGTATTTCGACCGCCGGGATTCCGGCCGGCGGCATTTAGTACTGATCACGAGGAGAAAGATGGAGTAATTTACATAGGAGGAGAAGATTGCACATGCTGAGTGGAGGAGATGGTATTTTTCCTGCAAATTACATGGGCAGATCTATACAAACATTAGAATCCATTTTCTGGGGTAGGTTTGTTGAAGTCAAAGGGGTGAAAGTGCATTTTGTGGAGGCAGCATTCCTTGCTTTGCGGAAGGATATTCTATAACTGTTATTCCCCTGGAATACTTGTAGTTTGGATCACCTCAGAAGTGTCACAGATCTGTTTGTCTTCTAATGATACACATTTCACGTATTTCAGATAAAGATTTTTTTGGTTTTGTGTTTTGGTTTTGGATTCGGTTCCGCGGCCGTGTTTTGGATTCGGACGCGTTTTGGCAAAACCTCCCTGAAATTTTTTTGTCGGATTCAGGTGTGTTTTGGATTTGGGTGTTTTTTTTCAAAAACCCCTCAAAAACAGCTTACATCATAGAATTTGGGGGTAATTTTGATCCTATAGTATTATTAACCTCAATAACCACAATTTCGACTCATTTCCAGTCTATTCTGAACACCTCACAATACTATTTTTAGTCCTAAAATTTGCACCGAGGTCGCTGGATGACTAAGCTAAGCGACCCAAGTGGCCGGCACAAACACCTGGCCCATCTAGGAGTGGCACTGCAGTGTCAGACAGGATGGCACTTCCCAAAATTGGCCCTAAACAGCACATGATGCAAAGAAAAGAGAAAAAGAGGTGCACTGTGGTCGCTGGACGGCTAAGCTAAGTGACACAAACACCTGAATATCACAGGAATTATTCGTTCTAATCAAAGGTATTATTGGTCCAAATCACTGGAAGAAAATGACAAAATCACTGGAATTATTCATTCTAATCAATGGTATTATTGGTCCAAATCACTGGAAGAAAATGACAAAATCACTGGAATTATTTGTTCTAATCAATGCTATTATTGGTCCAAATCACTGGAAGAAAATGACAAAATCACTGGAATTAAATGGCAGTAATGTCGGGAATTATATCAAATGGCAGTACCACTGGACATATACGGAAGTGTCAGACAGGATGGCACTTCCAAAAATTGGCCCCAAACAGCACATGATGCAAAGAAAAGAAAAAGAGGTGCACTGTGGTCGCTGGACGGCTAAGCTAAGCGACACAAACACCTCAATATCACAGGAATTATTTGTTCTAATCAGTGGTATTATTGGTCCAAATCACTGGAAGAAAATGACAAAATCACTGGAATTATTTGTTCTAATCAATGGAATTATTGGTCCAAATCACTGGAAGAAAATGACAAAATCACTGGAATTACTTGTTCTAATCAATGGTATTATTGGTCCAAATCACTGGAAGAAAATGACAAAATCACTGGAATTATTCGTAAACATTTGTAGAAAGTTGCTGCTTTCTGATTACAGAAATGCTCAGATATTCCTGCGAATCCACAATCCCTTCCCATAGGAAAAAGAAATTGAGAAACCGCTGTTTGAGAACATTTGTTCTCTTTCCCTTACAAAGGAACAAACCACTTTCCAAGAAGACTGACGTTTTTGGGATTATGGAGACAATGGGGTAAATTTACTAAGATTCGTATTTTCCCGTTTGAGGTCAAAGTTCAATCACGAATGACATCGAAAGTGTAAATATGCAACTTTTTGAATTGATTACGACTAATTTACTAAGCTGCCGTATTCTGCATTTTCGGTTTTTCCGATGTCGATGTCATTCGTTTTTTTAGGCGGTGTTTTACGTGAGTGACTTGTAAAACACTGCCGACTTTAATACAATGAATCTCGGCCGGATCTGAGAGATCCGTGCAGGGCTTCATTGTGCACCTTGTAAAAAAAAAAAAATATGTTTAAACTTTTAAAAAAAATTGCGTGGGGTCCCCCCTCCTAAGCCAAACCAGCCTCGGGCTCTTTGAGCCGGCCCTGGTTGCAAAAATATGGGAAAAAAATTGACAGGGGTTCCCCCATATTTAAGCAACCAGCACCGGGCTCTGCGCCTGGTCCTGGTTCCAAAAATACGGGGGACAAAAAGCGTAGGGGTCCCCCGTATTTTTGAAACCAGCACCGGGCTCCACTAGCTGGACAGATAATGCCACAGCCGGGGGTCACTTTTATGCAGTGCCTTGCGGCCGTGGCATCAAATATCCAACTAGTCACCCCTGGCCGGGTACCCTGGGGGAGTGGGGACCCCTTCAATCAAGGGGTCCCCCCTCCAGCCACCCAAGGGCCAGGGGTGAAGCCCGAGGCTGTCCCCCCCATCCAATGGGCTGCGGATGGGGGGCTGATAGCCTTTGTGAAAAGTGTTTGATATTATTTTTAGTAGCAGTACTACAAGGCCCAGCAAGCCTCCCCCGCAAGCTGGTACTTGGAGAACCACAAGTACCAGCATGCGGCGGAAAAACGGGCCCGCTGGTACCTGTAGTACTACTACTAAAAAAATACCCCAATAAAGACATCACACACACACCTTGAAAGTATAACTTTAATACATACATGCACACCAACATACATACATACTTACCTATGTTCCCACGCAGGTCGGTCCTCTTCACCATTAGAATCCATGGTGTACCTGTAGAAAAAATTATACTCACATAATCCATGGTTGAAGGCTCCTCTGCTTGTAATCCTTTTGTAATCCACGTACTTGAAAAAAATAAAAAAACGGATACCCGACCACGAACTGAAAGGGGACCCATGTTTTCACATGGGACCCCTTTCCCCGAATGCCAGAAACCCACTCTGACTGATGTCTAAGTGGGTTTCTTCAGCCAATCAGGGAGCGCCATGTTCTGGCACCCTCCTGATCGGCTGTGTGCTCCTGTACTGTCTGACAGGCGGCACACGGCAGTGTTACAATGTAGCGCCTATGCGCTCCATTGTAATCAATGGTGGGAACTTTCAGGTCAGCGGTTGACCAAAAGTGACCTCACCGCTGACCTGAAAGTTCCCACCATTGGTTACAATGGAGCGCATAGAGCGCCTGTCAGACAGTACAGGAGCACACAGCCGATCAGGAGGGTGCCACAACGTGGCGCTCCCTGATTGGCTGAAGAAACCCACTTAGACATCAGTCAGAGTGGGTTTCTGGCATTCGGGGAAAGGGGTCCCATGTGAAAACATGGGTCCCCTTTCAGTTCGTGGTCGGGTATCCGTTTTTTTATTTTTTCAAGTACGTGGATTACAAAAGGATTACAAGCAGAGGAGCCTTCAACCATGGATTATGTGAGTATAATTTTTTCTACAGGTACACCATGGATTCTACTGGAGAAGATGACCGACCTGCATGGGAACATAGGTAAGTATGTATGTATGTTGGTGTGCATGTATGTATTAAAGTTATACTTTCAAGGTGTGTGTGTGATGTCTTTATTGGGGTATTTTTTTAGTAGTAGTACTACAGGTACCAGCGGGCCCGTTTTTCCGCCGCATGCTGGTACTTGTGGTTCTCCAAGTACCAGCTTGCAGGGGAGGCTTGCTGGGCCTTGTAGTACTGCTACTAAAAACAATATCAAACACTTTTCACAAAGGCTATCAGCCCCCCATCCGCAGCCCATTGGATGGGGGGGACAGCCTCGGGCTTCACCCCTGGCCCTTGGGTGGCTGGGGGGGACCCCTTGATTGAAGGGGTCCCCACTCCCCCAGGGTACCCCGGCCAGGGGTGACTAGTTGGATATTTGATGCCACGGCCGCAAGGCACTGTATAAAAGTGACCCCCGGCTGTGGCATTATCTGTCCAGCTAGTGGAGCCCGGTGCTGGTTTCAAAAATACGGGGGACCCCTACGCTTTTTGTCCCCCGTATTTTTGGAACCAGGACCAGGCGCAGAGCCCGGTGCTGGTTGCTTAAATATGGGGGAACCCCTGTCAATTTTTTCCCCATATTTTTGCAACCAGGGCCGGCTCAAAGAGCCCGAGGCTGGTTTGGTTTAGGAGGGGGGACCCCACGCATTTTTTTTGGGAAAAATTATTACATCCCCCCCCCCCTTCCCACTGAAAAACATGCACGGATCTCATGGATCCGTGCATGCCTATACAAACACGGGATAAAAAAGCAGGTCTGTTTTTTTTTAGCACTTTTTCACGATTTGTATTTTAGCACGGCAGTGTTTGGCTATTGTCGGCAGTGTTTGTGTTTTGCACTTTTTAGTAAATTCCCGATTTCTACCAAATTGCAGGCGTATTTGACCGATGGTGTATTGATTCGTGATTTTTTCCTTGGACTTCCAAAATATTACGAATGCCCTCATCACTGCCGTGATTTTTGCTTAGTAAATTACCGAGATGACACTTTGAAGAAAAAACGGCATCTCGGTCAAAATCGGGACCTTAGTAAATATACCCCAATGTTTTTGAATATAAATCCTAAAGCAGGTGGTGTATTAGAGCAAAAGAGTGCAAGAGATCAGCCATGCAGTTTCTGAAATATTATGACAAAATGTTACTGTATTTCATAAGCACTCATTCCTAACTCTGCTAAGTACTGTTTGGTATACTGTATCTAGCTTCCATGAGGTAGTTGTCCATTATTTCAGCTTCCATTGACCTTTTTCAAAGCGGTAATAGTTATCGATTCTTTTTTTATTTTTTATTCCCCCCCCCCCCCTCTATTTTTTATTTTCTCCTGCATAGCCCAGTAAAATGTTGCAATGTTAAGTATTGACTTGTGCCTTCTGGGGGTCCACTTCTTCACCAAACCCAGCCAAATCTCATCCTAACCTTCTGTTCCACGTTCTCTATGTACCCCATCTGTGTCACCCATGTCTGTCTAACCCTCCCCTTTAGATTGTAAGCTCTCACGAACAGGGCCCTCTTCCCTCATGTGCTTATCCATTGTCTTACTTTAATAATCTTCAACTGTACCACATCCAGCAGTCTTCTGCCACCTGATACTTATTCCAGTGTCATCTGCTGATGTAACTATGTGTATTTACCCTGTACTTGTCCTATACTGTCATCAACTGTAAGTTGCTGTTTTCCTGTTTGATTATTTATGTACTCTGTAATTGGGCGCTGCAGAACCCTTGTGGTGCCATATAAATAAAGGATAATAATAATAATAATAATAATAATAATAATAATAATAATAATAATAATAATATATGGTATATAATCCCAAGGTGTATCTCACACATCGCTCAGTACAGATGTCAGGATGTATAATCACCAGGTGTATAACATACGTCGCACAGTTCAGTATACATACTGGTCACAACAATGCAGCAGATATTGAGCACTGATCAGGGTACTAGAAGTGACACAGAGCTGCAAGATACAGCAATCGCCTACTGTACTGTACTATATATGTATACTGCTGGTCACCAAAATGCTGCACTGTCCTACTATATACTGCTCACAAAAATGCAGCACAGATATGGAATGGATACTTGCAGTGACACAGAGATGCAATATACAGCAATGGGCTACTGTACACAACTATATACTGTTGGGTCACCAAAATGCTGCACTGTAATACTATATATACTGCTCACAAAAATGCAGCACAGATATGGAATGGATACTTGCAGTGACACAGAGCTGCAAGATACAGCAATGGCCTACTGTTCACAACTATATACTGTTGGGGCACCAAAATGCTGCACTGTAATACTATATATACTGCTCACAAAAATGCTGCACAGATATGGAATGGATACTTGCAGTGACACAGAGCTGCAAGATAAAGCAATGGCCTACTGTTCACAACTATATACTGTTGGGTCACCAAAATGCTGCACTGTAATACTATATATACTGCTCACAAAAATGCAGCACAGATATGGAATGGATACTTGCAGTGACACAGAACTGCAAGATACAGCAATGGCCTACTGTTCACAACTATATACTGTTGGGGCACCAAAATGCTGCACTGTAATACTATATATACTGCTCACAAAAATGCTGCACAGATATGGAATGGATACTTGCAGTGACACAGAGCTGCAAGATAAAGCAATGGCCTACCGTACACAACTATATACTGTTGGGTCACCAAAATGCTGCACTGTAGTACTATATATACTGCTCACAAAAATGCAGCACAGATATGGAATGGATACTTGCAGTGACACAGAGCTGCAAGATACAGCAATGGCCTACTGTTCACAACTATATACTGTTGGGGCACCAAAATGCTGCACTGTAATACTATATATACTGCTCACAAAAATGCTGCACAGATATGGAATGGATACTTGCAGTGACACAGAGCTGCAAGATAAAGCAATGGCCTACTGTTCACAACTATATACTGTTGGGTCACCAAAATGCTGCACTGTAATACTATATATACTGCTCACAAAAATGCAGCACAGATATGGAATGGATACTTGCAGTGACACAGAGCTGCAAGGTACAGCAATTGCCTACTGTACACAACTATATACTGTTGGGTCACCAAAATGCTGCACTGTAATACTTTATATACTGCTCACAAAAATGCAGCACAGATATGGAATGGATACTTGCAGTGACACAGAGCTGCAAGATACAGCAATGGCCTACTGTACACAACTATATACTGTTGGGTCACCAAAATGCTGCACTGTAATACTATATATACTGCTCACAAAAATGCAGCACAGATATGGAATGGATACTTGCAGTGACACAGAGCTGCAAGATACAGCAATGGCCTACTGTACTGTACTACTATAAGTATAAATATATACTGGTGGTCAGGGGCGGATCCAGAAGAAAATTATAGGGGGGGGGGGGCACCATGGAAGGGGCAAGTACATTTGCGTGCGGCTTCGGTGCATGTGAGGTGGTGCTTCTTATACAATGCCCACAGTTGTAGCGCTCATTGTGCAATGTCCACTGTACTGGTAGTGTCCCTTATATAGACCCCATAGTAGTGGTGCCCCTTATGCAATGCCCGTATTGCCCCCAGTAGTAATGTTGCTTGTAGTAATGCCCCCAGTCATTATGCCCCCAGTGGTAATGCCCCTGCAGTTATGACCCCAGTAGTTAACCCCCCCTTTAGTTTAGCCTCCCAGTGGTAATGCCCCCAGTAGTTTAGCCACCAGTAGTAATGCCCCCCTGTAGTTTGCCCCATTGTAGTTTAGCCCCTGTAGTTATGCCCCCTTGTCGTTTAGCCCCCAGTAGTAATGCCCCCAGTAGTTTGGCCCCTGTAGTTATCCCCCAGTAGTTTGGCCCCTGTAGTTATCCCCCCAGTAGTTTGGCCCCCCTGTAGTTTAGCCCCCAAGTAGTAATGCCCCTGTAGTTAAGCTGCTAGTAGTAATGCCCCTGTAGTTACGCCGCCAGTAGTAATGCCCTCCTGTAGTATGCCCCCAGTAGTTAGCACCTTTGTAGTTGGCCCCCAGTAATAATGTCCCCCAGTAGTTTGCCCCCAGTAGATGCCCCCCAGTAATAATGTCCCCCAGCAGTTTGCCCCCAGTAGATGCCCCCCAGTAATAATGTCCTCCAGTAGTTTGCCCCCAGTAGTAATGCCCCCTAGGAGTTTGCCCCCAATAGATGACTCCCCCAGTAGTAATGCCCCCAGTAAATGCCCCCCAGTAATAATGCCCCCAGTAGATGGCCCCCAGTAAAAATGTCCCCCAGTAGCTGCCCCCAATAGATGACCCCCCCAGTAGTAATGCCCCCAGTAGATGCCCCCCAGTAATAATGACCCAAGTAGATGTCCCGCAGTAAAAATGTCCCCCAGTAGCTGCCCCCAATAGATGACCCCCCAGTAGTAATGCCCCCAGTAGATGCCCCCCAGTTATAATGCCCCCAGTAGTTTGCCCCCAGTAGTAATGCCCCTTGTTGATGCCCCCCCAGTAGTAATGTCCCCCCGTAGTTTGCCCCCAGTAGATGCCCCCGCTGCATTAAGGAAGAAAAAAACATCATACTTACCGAGCCCCGTTCCCGCTTCCAGACCGCTGCAGTCCTCCTTCTCCCTGGGTGTCCGCTCCTCAGCACTATGAGAGAGACGTCATCACTGACGTCTCTCCCATAGCGCACGCCGCACAGTGACAGCACCAGAAGCCGGAGCTCAGTACTGCTCCGGCTGCCGCTGTGCAGGGAGATGGGCGCCCGCTGGTAACACAATTTCAGCGGGCGCCCGTCATCTCCCTGTGCGGCGCTGACGCCGGGGGGGGGGGACGGGTGACAGGGGACAGAAGTCCACAAATGACAGGGGGGGCACGGGCCCGAGTGCCCCCCCCTGGATCCGCCACTGCTGGTGGTCCCCACCCAGTCCCCACAATAAAGCACACTGAGCACGGATATTTGCAGCACACTGAGCACAGATATGGAGCGTTTTCAGGCAGAGAACGTAGATATTTTCAGCACACTGAGCACAGATATTTGCAGCACACTGAGCACAGATTACGGAGCTTTTCAGGGAGAGAACGCAGCCACGTCCTCTCCGTTCAATCTCCAATGCACGAGTGAAAATGGCGGCGATGCGCGGCTCTTTATATAGAATACGAATCTCACAAGAATCCGACAGCGGGATGATGACGTTCGGGCGCGTTCGGGTTATCTGAGCAAGGCAGGAAGATCCCAGGCTGCCTCGGCACCGTATAAAATGGGTGAAGTTCGGGGGGGTTCAGATCTCGACGAACCGAACCCGCTCATCTCTAATTTCAGATTAAAATGCTAATTTGTAGGCAAATTCTACCCAATGTATATTTTAAAAAATCTTCAAATACAAAAATAAAATGTAATATTGACAATCCTAATGTTTCCTCTCTTTTGATTAACTGAAGCCATAAATAAGGTTTAACAGGACAGTATTTTTTGACAAACAAATTAAAATGTTCCAGTCAGTGAAAGGGGTGCTTCTAAAGATTGATTATAGACCTAAATTAAAGATGTAAGCAAACCTGATCACTTGCATGCATCACCACTGGTGGGGTGCCTGCACAGGACTCGTTCTGAGCGTGTGCAGAATGGGTCCTGCATCACTGCATGCAGGGAGTGGGTGGAGCTAGGCAGCGTTCCCTAAAATGGGGGTATGTAGCTCACATTTTCTGGGCGTGCCAAGGTCAGGATCTCTTTCTTCCAATGCACAACTTCCTGGCCCAGTGGCGGATCTTGCCACGGGCAAGCAGGACTTTTGCCCGGGGCGCCGCCTTCCGGAGGGCGCCGCACCGTGGCAAGATCCGCCACTGCTGCCCGCTGTGTCCCTGTCCGCCTCCGCTGCCGTCCCCTTCCCCATCCCCGTCCCCGTCCGCCTCCTGAAGGGAACTAGACGCTATGCGTCTAGTTTCCCTTCCTGGAGAGTAACTTTGCTGAGCGGTGCGCGATGACGTCATCGCGCACCGCACAGCAAAGGTCCTCTCTACGAAGGGAACTAGACTCATAGCGTCTAGTTTCCCTTCGTGGAGAGGACCTTTTGCTGTGCGGTGCGCGATGACGTCATCGCGCACCGCTCAGCATTCAAGCGGCGCTTTTAATGTACAGGGGGCGTAATTGACCACGCCCCCTGTATTAGGCCACGCCCCATTTCCTGCCCGGGGCGCAGAGCGCCCTTGAACCGGCCCTGTCCTGGCCTCAGCTGTGGAGCTGGCCAGACCAATCTGAGTGACATCAGGGTAACTCAGATGACCGATGGTCTCGCAGAAGATGCAATGCTGAGTCTTAGGATGCAGCACTTGGATCTGCGATGCCGGCAGGAGGATTCTTTTTCCATCAGATGCAGCCTGATGCATTAGCATATTTTCACATCATTGCGGAATCCAAAGACGCAGCAGTGATGTGAAGTGTGTTCATCTCTGAATCAGGCTCTATGATATGTTATGTAACATTTTTTCTACTGTCCAAGGCTCCAGTTTTGTCTGCCTTCCTGCAGACCATCCTCGGTGTCTCCTGAGATTGGAGGGAAAATGAGCACTCTGATGTGCACTAGACAGACCATTTAAGAGAACCATTACACATCCAAGGTGTGCAACCAGAGTGCCCTGTACGTTAGTGCCACAGTTTGTGAGAGATAAATATATTGCATGATCAATCTATAGACATTGCATACTTACAGCTAGTAATGGATACTATGGGCCTGACTCAGAGCTACACGCAAAGTGGCCACATACTGGCATGGTAGACTGAGGGGTACTTACTTATCTGTCAATCAGCAGGACTAGCACAGCATGGAGATCAGTCTCCATTGGGGCGGCAATGGGGTATTTGCGAACAGCGTAAGTTGACTGGGGATGGGTTGTGGGTGTGTCAGAGTTGAGCCTGCACAAAAGTCCAGCAATTTCAGAAGATCGTTTACATCCAGGATAGGGTGGTGTAAATCTGTGCTGATAGTGATGACGGCTGCCCTCACAAGCGGATGCATAGATGTGGCTGCTTTACTTTGCCTGAGACACAGAATCAGCTCATGTCTCCCACTCATTAATTTCTTTCATACTGATAAAATTACAGCCCCCTGTAAAGTCAGTCTTAGAGAATATCGGGCTTCCCTGAATATGCTCAAATCGTTCTCAGATTAGTGGAAGAGGGGATTTGTTTGTTTTTAATTGTGATTCCATTATTTTCCTTATAAAAATACCGGGAAGCAATACTGTACTTCTTTTATTGCCACTAACCAGTATTCAGCCCCCATCGGGGATGTGAGTGGTCTACTGAATCCTTTCCCCAATTCTTCCTGATATGTGTTTCCAGACACAGAGCTGGATAATCAACATTACATGGAAACAATGGGGGTAATTCTGAGTTGATCGCAGCAGGATCTTTGTTAGCAGTTGGGCAAAACCATGGCCCTCATTCCGAGTTGATCGGTCGCAAGGCGAATTTTGCAGAGTTACACACGCTAAGCCGCCGCCTACTGGGAGTGTATCTTAGCATCTTAAAATTGCGACCGATGTATTCGCAATATTGCGCTCACAAACTACTTAGCAGTTTTAGAGTAGCTCCAGACTTACTCTGCCTGTGCGATCAGTTCAGTGCTTGTCGTTCCTGGTTTGACGTCACAAACACACCCAGCGTTCGCCCAACCACTCCCCCGTTTCTCCGGCCACTCCTGCGTTTTTTCCGGAAACGGTAGCGTTTTCAGCCACACTCCCATAAAACGGCCTGTTTCCGCCCAGTAACACCCATTTCCTGTCAATCACATTACGATCGCCGGAGCGATGAAAAAGCCGTGAGTAAAAATACTATCTTCATAGCAAAGATACTTGGCGCAGTCGCAGTGCGAATATTATGCATGCGCACTAAGCGGAATTTCACTGCGATGCGATGAAAAATACCGAGCGAACGACTCGGAATGAGGGCCCATGTGCACTGCAGGGGAGGCAGATATAACATGTGCAGAGAGAGTTAGATTTGGGTGTGGTGTGTTCAATCTGCAATCTAAATTGCAGTGTAAAAATAAAGCAGCCAGTATTTACTAGAGATGTGCACCGGAAATTTTTCGGGTTTTGTGTTTTGGTTTTGGGTTCGGTTCCGCGGCCGTGTTTTGGGTTCGAACGCGTTTTGGCAAAACCTCACCGAATTTTTTTTGTCGGATTCGGGTGTGTTTTGGATTCGGGTGTTTTTTTCAAAAAACCCTAAAAAACAGCTTAAATCATTGAATTTGGGGGTCATTTTGATCCCATAGTATTATTAACCTCAATAACCATAATTTACACTCATTTTCAGTCTATTCTGAACACCTCACACCTCACAATATTATTTTTAGTCCTAAAATTTGCACCGAGGTCGCTGGATGACTAAGCTCAGCGACCCAAGTGGCCGACACAAACACCTGGCCATCTAGGAGTGGCACTGCAGTGTCACGCAGGATGGCCCTTCCAAAAAACACTCCCCAAACAGCACATGACGCAAAGAAAAAAAGAGGCGCAATGAGGTAGCTGTGTGACTAAGCTCAGCGACCCAAGTGGCCGACACAAACACCTGGCCCATCTAGGAGTGGCACTGCAGTGTCACGCAGGATGGCCCTTCCAAAAAACACTCCCCAAACAGCACATGACGCAAAGAAAAAAAGAGGCGCAATGAGGTAGCTGTGTGACTAAGGTCAGCGACCCAAGTGGCCGACACAAACACCTGGCCCATCTAGGAGTGGCCCTGCAGTGTCACGCAGGATGGCCCTTCCAAAAAACACTCCCCAAACAGCACATGACGCAAAGAAAAAAAGAGGCCCAATGAGGTAGCTGTGTGACTAAGCTCAGCGACCCAAGTGGCCGACACAAACACCTGGCCCATCTAGGAGTGGCACTGCAGTGTCACGCAGGATGGCCCTTCCAAAAAACACTCCCCAAACAGCACATGACGCAAAGAAAAAAAGAGGCGCAATGAGGTAGCTGTGTGACTAAGCTCAGCGACCCAAGTGGCCGACACAAACACCTGGCCCATCTAGGAGTGGCACTGCAGTGTCACGCAGGATGGCCCTTCCAAAAAACACTCCCCAAACAGCACATGACGCAAAGAAAAAAAGAGGCGCAATGAGGTAGCTGTGTGACTAAGCTCAGCGACCCAAGTGGCCGACACAAACACCTGGCCCATCTAGGAGTGGCACTGCAGTGTCACGCAGGATGGCCCTTCCAAAAAACACTCCCCAAACAGCACATGACGCAAAGAAAAAAAGAGGCGCAATGAGGTAGCTGTGTGACTAAGCTCAGCGACCCAAATGGCCGACACAAACACCTGGCCCATCTAGGAGTGGCACTGCAGTGTCAGACAGGATGGCACTTCAAAAAATAGTCCCCAAACAGCACATGATGCAAAGAAAAATGAAAGAAAAAAGAGGTGCAAGATGGAATTGTCCTTGGGCCCTCCCACCCACCCTTATGTTGTATAAACAGGACATGCACACTTTAACCAACCCATCATTTCAGTGACAGGGTCTGCCACACGACTGTGACTGAAATGACGGGTTGGTTTGGACCCCCACCAAAAAAGAAGCAATTAATCTCTCCTTGCACAAACTGGCTCTACAGAGGCAAGATGTCCACCTCATCATCATCCTCCGATTCATCACCGTGTACATCCCCCTCCTCACAGATTATCAATTCGTCCCCACTGGAATCCACCATCACAGCTCCCTGTGTACTTTCTGGAGGCAATTGCTGCTGGTGAATGTCTCCACGGAGGAATTGATTATAATTCATTTTAATGAACATCATCTTCTCCATTTTCTGGAAGTAACCTCGTACGCCGATTGCTGACAAGGTGAGCGGCGGCACTAAACACTCTTTCGGAGTACACACTTGTGGGAGGGCAACTTAGGTAGAGTAAAGCCAGTTTGTGCAAGGGCCTCCAAATTGCCTCTTTTTCCTGCCAGTATACGTACGGACTGTCTGACGTGCCTACTTGGATGCGGTCACTTATATAATCCTCCACCATTCTTTCAATGGTGAGAGAATCATATGCAGTGACAGTAGACGACATGTCAGTAATCGTTGGCAGGTCCTTCAGTCCGGACCAGATGTCAGCATCAGCAGTCGCTCCAGACTGCCCTGCATCACCGCCAGCGGGTGGGCTCGGAATTCGTAGCCTTTTCCTCGCACCCCCAGTTGCGGGAGAATGTGAAGGAGGAGATGTTGACAGGTCGCGTTCCGCTTGACTTGACAATTTTCTCACCAGCAGTTCTTTGAACCCCTGCAGACTTGTGTCTGCCGGAAAGAGAGATCCAACGTAGGTTTTAAATCTAGGATCGAGCACGGTGGCCAAAATGTAGTGCTCTGATTTCAACAGATTGACCACCCGTGAATCCTGGTTAAGCGAATGAAGGGCTCCATCCACAAGTCCCACATGCCTAGCGGAATCGCTCTGTTTTAGCTCCTCCTTCAATGCCTCCAGCTTCTTCTGCAAAAGCCTGATGAGGGGAATGACCTGACTCAGGCTGGCAGTGTCTGAACTGACTTCACGTGTGGCAAGTTCAAAAGGTTGCAGAACCTTGCACAACGTTGAAATCATTCTCCACTGCGCTTGAGACAGGTGCATTCCACCTCCTATATCGTGGTCAGATGTATAGGCTTGAATGGCCTTTTGCTGCTCCTCCATCCTCTGAAGGATATAGAGGGTTGAATTCCACCTCGTTACCACTTCTTGCTTCAGATGATGGCAGGGCAGGTTCAGGCGTTTTTGGTGTTGCTCCAGTCTTCTGTACGTGGTGCCTGTACGCCGAAAGTGTCCCGCAATTCTTCTGGCCACCGACAGCATCTCTTGCACGCCCCTGTCGTTTTTTAAATAATTCTGCACCACCAAATTCAAGGTATGTGCAAAACATGGGACGTGCTGGAATTTGCCCAGATATAATGCACGCACAATATTGCTGGCGTTGTCCGATGCCACAAATCCACAGGAGAGTCCAATTGGGGTAAGCCATTCTGCGATGATCTTCCTCAGTTGCCGTAAGAGGTTTTCAGCTGCGTGCGTATTCTGGAAAGCGGTGATACAAAGCGTAGCCTGCCTAGGAAAGAGTTGGCGTTTGCGAGATGCTGCTACTGGTGCCGCCGCTGCTGTTCTTGCGGCGGGAGTCAATACATCTACCCAGTGGGCTGTCACAGTCATATAGTCCTGAGTATGCCCTGCTCCACTTGTCCACATGTCCGTGGTTAAGTGGACATTGGGTACAACTGCATTTTTTAGGACACTGGTGAGTCTTTTTCTGAGGTCTGTGTACATTTTCGGTATCGCCTGCCTAGAGAAATGGAACCTAGATGGTATTTGGTACCGGGGACACAGTACCTCAATCAAGTCTATAGTTGGCTCTGAAGTAACGATGGATACCGGAACCACGTTTCTCACCGCCCAGGATGCCAAGGCCTCAGTTATCCGCTTTGCAGCAGGATGACTGCTGTGATATTTCATCTTCCTCGCAAAGGACTGTTGGACAGTCAATTGCTTGGTGGAAGTAGTAAAAGTGGTCTTACGACTTCCCCTCTGGGATGACCATTGACTCCCAGCAGCAACAACAGCAGCGCCAGCAGAAGTAGGCGTTACACTCAAGGATGCATCGGAGGAATCCCAGGCAGGAGAGGACTCGTCAGAATTGCCAGTGACATGGCCTGCAGGACTATTGGCATTCCTGGGGAAGGGGGAAATTGACACTGAGGGAGTTGGTGGGGTGGTTTGTGTGAGCTTGGTTACAAGAGGAAGGGATTTACTGGTCAGTGGACTGCTTCCGCTGTCGCCCAAAGTTTTTGAACTTGTCACTGACTTATGATGAATGCGCTGCAGGTGACGTATAAGGGAGGATGTTCCGAGGTGGTTAACGTCCTTACCCCTACTTATTACAGCTTGACAAAGGCAACACACGGCTTGACACCTGTTGTCCGCATTTCTGTTGAAATACTTCCACACCGAAGAGCTGATTTTTTTGGTATTTTCACCAGGCATGTCAATGGCCATATTCCTCCCACGGACAACAGGTGTCTCCCCGGGTGCCTGACTTAAACAAACCACCTCACCATCAGAATCCTCCTTGTCAATTTCCTCCCCAGCGCCAGCAACACCCATATCCTCCTCATCCTGGTGTACTTCAACACTGACATCTTCAATCTGACTATCAGGAACTGGACTGCGGGTGCTCCTTCCAGCACTTGCAGGGGGCGTGCAAATGGTGGAAGGCGCATGCTCTTCACGTCCAGTGTTGGGAAGGTCAGGCATCGCAACCGACACAATTGGACTCTCCTTGTGGATTTGTGATTTCGAAGAACGCACAGTTCTTTGCTGTGCTTTTGCCAGCTTTAAGTCTTTTCATTTTTCTAGCGAGAGGCTGAGTGCTTCCATCCTCATGTGAAGCTGAACCACTAGCCATGAACATAGGCCAGGGCCTCAGCCGTTCCTTGCCACTCCGTGTGGTAAATGGCATATTGGCAAGTTTACGCTTCTCCTCCGACGATTTTAATTTAGATTTTTGAGTCCTTTTTTTACTGATCTTTTGTGTTTTGGATTTTACATGCTCTGTACTATGACATTGGGCATCGGCCTTGGCAGACGACGTTGATGGAATTTCATCGTCTCGGCCATGACTAGTGGCAGCAGCTTCAGCACGAGGTGGAAGTGGATCTTGATCTTTCCCTATTTTTGGAACCTCAACATTTTTGTTCTCCATATTTTAATAGGCACAACTAAAAGGCACCTCAGGTAAACAATGGAGATGGATGGATACTAGTATACTTATGGATGACGAGTGACTGACGACACAGAGGTAGCTACAGCCGTGGCCTACCGTACTGCGTCTGCTAGTATAGATAATATAATAAATATATTACTACTGTAGGTATATAATATAATGACGGACCTGGTGGACACTGTCAGCAGACTCCTAAACTACTGGTATGAAGAAGATAGAAAAAAAAAACCCCACCACAGGTAGGTAGGTATACAATTATGGACGAGCACTGACGACACAGAGATAGCCACAGCCGTGGACTACCGTACTGCGTCTGCTAGTATAGATAATATAATAAATATATTACTACTGTAGGTATATAATATAATGACGGACCTGGTGGACACTGTCAGCAGACTCCTAAACTACTAGTATGAAGAAGATAGAAAAAAAAACCCACCACAGGTAGGTAGGTATACAATTATGGACGAGCACTGACGACACAGAGATAGCCACAGCCGTGGCCTACCGTACTGCGTCTGCTAGTATAGATAATATACTAAATATATTACTACTGTAGGTATATAATATAATGACGGACCTGGTGGACACTGTCAGCAGACTCCTAAACTACTAGTATGAAGAAGATAGAAAAAAAACCCCCACCACAGGTAGGTAGGTATACAATTATGGACGAGCACTGACGACACAGAGATAGCCACAGCCGTGGACTACCGTACTGCGTCTGCTAGTATAGATAATATACTAAATATATTACTACTGTAGGTATATAATATAATGACGGACCTGGTGGACACTGTCAGCAGACTCCTAAACTACTAGTATGAAGAAGATAGAAAAAAAACCCCCACCACAGGTAGGTAGGTATACAATTATGGACAAGCACTGACGACACAGAGATAGCCACAGCCGTGGACTACCGTACTGCGTCTGCTAATATAGAGATGATAAAGATGATAGAGATGAAAAAAAAATATATAACACTACTGTAGGTAAATATTTATATAATATAATGAATGACGGACCTGCTGGACACTGTCAGCAGAATGCGTTTATAGAATAAAAAATAAAAAAAACACCACAGGAGTGTTTAACTTTTTCAGGCAGACAATATACTGGTGGTCACTGGCAGCAAAAGTGTGCACTGTACTCCTGCTATAACTGCTCCCCAGTCTCCCCCACAATTAAGCTGTGTGAGCAGTGAGCACTCAGCACAGTCAGATATACATAGATGATATATCATGCAGCACACTGAGGCTGAGCACAGATATGGTATGTATCGTTTTTTTCAGGCAGAGAACGGATTATAATAAAACTGGTGGTCAGTGTCACTATCAGCAAAACTCTGCACTGTACTGAGTACTCCTAACAACTGCTCCCCAAAATTAGTAGTAAATCAAATGTCACTCGTCTCTCTAAACGGAGAGGACGCCAGCCACGTCCTCTCCCTATCAATCTCAATGCACGTGTGAAAATGGCGGCGACGCGCGGCTCCTTATATAGAATCCGAGTCTCGCGAGAATCCGACAGCAGGATGATGACGTTCGGGCGCGCTCGGGTTAACCGAGCAAGGCGGGAGGATCCGAGTCTGCTCGGACCCGTGCAAAAAAGGCTGAAGTTCGGGGGGGTTCGGATTCCGAGGAACCGAACCCGCTCATCTCTAGTATTTACCCTGCACAGAAACAAAATAGCCCACCCAAATCTAACTCTCTCTGCACATGTTATATCTGCCTCCCCTGCAGTGCACATGGTTTTGCCCAACTGCTAACAAAGTTCTTGCTGCGATCAACTCAGAATTACCCCCAATGATTTATAATGTGGGCACTGTTTATAGTGGCATAAAGTATTGTTTTCCCAACATAAATACATTGTTATTGGCTCAGCAATCATTTAATATTGGAAACTTAATATAATGACTAATTAATTTTTGTCTAATAATCAAATTGCTCAATAATTTGGCAGCCTAATACATAATAATATTTTTTTCCATGACATAATACTTATTAAGGTTTTTCCACTTTAATGAAATCATAATGATTGCCCACATAGTAAATGTATTTCCAGATAGCTGTCTGGTGCTTTAGTGGTGGTCTAAACACCACACACCGATGGCGCTTTGAGAATCTCCCTCTTTTTACTGAATGGTATATCCAGCAATTTGAAGATCAAACCCAGTGACAAACCGCCCTTTAGTACATATCCCCCCTAGGAATTAAAAGCCATGGTACTGTATAACTAAACAGCATATTTTTAATTGTATTCTAGTGATTGCAGGTTGATTTATATACAATACAACATAATATTACACATTGATGTTACAATTAAAAACAAGATGTTTTGTCTTCAAATACCTGCTCCCTGCAAATCTATTTGTGTCCAGCATATACTGTAAATATACCACATGGTTTCAGGCCATATGACAAATGTTCTTACAGTGAACGCATAAGGTGCATAGTATCCTTCTTAGATGTCATTATCTGATTCCGGCAAGGTGTAATCTGTATACGAAGATGCCCAATATTGTCCTTGGGAAACAGAGCAGAGGACATTTCCTGGGTAATCTTGCTGGCACATGAAGCAGAGGACAATCCCAGGGTAATTTTGGTGGAACATGGAGCAGAGGACCATCCCAGGGTAATCTTGCTGGCACATGAAGCAGAGGACAATCCCAGGGTAATTTTGGTGGAACATGGAGCAGAGGACCATCTCAGGGTAATCTTGCTAGCACATGGAGCAGTAAACATTCCAAGGCAAATGTTGTTGGAAATCTTTTATGTTCTTGAAGGAATAATCCCACATAATTCAAGCACCTCTAAGATTGCTTTTATCCTTGGCTCCTGTGTGGCCATATCTCTGATGACACTCACTAGTTCTTGTTTGAGATCGTTGTACTTTTGTTTGTGATACTTGGAACTCTCACCATATTTTTGCATATTTATGAGTTTCCTCTTCATCAGAATGTAGTGAATGAAAATGTTGTTCAGCTCACTGGTCACAAACCTCAGCAGCCAGGGCATATTGATCAACAGTCGCAGAATAGAAACCTTTTCTCTCTTGGTGAGATCAAAAGTGATAGTTCTAGGCAAGAACCAGAAACTGGTAACTGGCAGAGGTGACATCACAATAGCTAACATTCCATAGACATGACATCACAAATGGTAACCGGTATTCAGATGATAGATCTACAGTGTCTAGGTAGACAGTCAATAGGTTGACACTTTTTGAATTGATTACGACTAATTTACTAAGCTGCCGTATTCTGCATTTTCGGGTTTTCCGATGTCGATGTCATTCGTTTTTTTTAGGCAGTGTTTTACGTGAGTGACTTGTAAAACACTGCCGACTTTAATACAATGAATCTCGGCCGGATCTGAGAGATCCGTGCTGGGCTTCATTGTGCACTTTGTTAAACAAAAAAATAAAGTTTAAATGTTAAAAAAAAATTGCGTGGGGTCCCCCCTCCTAAGGCAAACCAGCCTCGGGCTCTTTGAGCCGATCCTGGTTGCAGAAATATTGGAAAAAAATGGACAGGGGTTCCCCCATATTGAAGCAACCAGCATCGGGCTCTGCGCCTGGTCCTGTTTTCAAAAATACGGGGGACAAAAAGAGTAGGGGTCCCCCGTATTTTTGAAACCAGCACCGGGCTCCACTAGCTGGACAGATAATGCCACAGCCGGGGGTCACTTTTATACAGTGCCTTGCGGCCGTGGCATCAATGCTGGTTGCTTAAATATGGGGGAACCCCTGTCCATTTTTTCCCCATATTTCTGCAACCAGGATCGGCTCAAAGAGCCCGAGGCTGGTTTGCCTTAGGAGGGGGGACCCCACGCAATTTTTTCCCAGAAAATTGATAACATTTCCCCCCCCTTCCCACTGAAAAACATGCACGGATATCATCTCATGGATCCGTGCATGCCTATACAAACACGGGATAAAAAAGCAGGTCTGTTTTTTTTTAGCACTTTTTCACGATTTGTATTTTAGCACGGCAGTGTTTGGCTATTGTCGGCAGTGTTTGTGTTTTGCACTTTTTAGTAAATTCCCGATTTCTAGCAAATTGCAGGCGTATTTGACCGATGGTGTATTGATTCGTGATTATATCCTAGGACTTCCAAAATATTACGAATGCCCTCATCACTGCCGTGATTTTTGCTTAGTAAATTACCGAGATGACACTTTGATGAAAAAACGGCATCTCGGTCAAAATCGGGACCTTAGTAAATATACCCCCATATGGTCAACAGTTACAAATGGACAACAGTGCCTGTTTACCTTTTGTACCTGTCAGCCAAGTGCATGTCAACCATATGGTGTCAACCTAAATACTATATATCTTCCAAACTACACCCGAGGTAACCATTGTAAATCTTTTCACTATGCTAATATACAGTAAATCTTCATTGTAATATAATTCACCACACATAATCAACGATTAAACAAAAATAAGTGATGGTGGCAAACAGTGCGTATTAGTAGGTTAGGCACACCATGTTAGCCACAATTAACTGTTTAAGAGACCTCAGTTATTCAAAGTAAACTAAATGAGAATGATATATATATATATATATATATATATATATATAGATAGGAAGCCCATTCATCACAGTCTGCTATTATTACACTACCGCTAAGCTGGGTATCACCCACCGAGGGGTGACACCAAAATACTGGCTTCTGCTCAGTGACAGGAGCCAGGTGCTTCACTTTAACATTACATGCAGCACCTGGCTACTGTCACCTTGTAGGAGCCAACACTGCAGCAATATCATTCCCTGGGGGCAGCCCGCATCTCCCAAACTGGAATGCCGAAAACATGGCTTTGGGCTGCGAGGCCACACCCGTCCCACAAGGCCAGGCCCCTCATTTCGCTGCCGTCCGCACTGGGTGTCATAAGGGACAGTGACGCTCCTGCATAAATACAGATGGGTCCACCGTTATCTTGACTAGTTTTCTGCGCCTAGTCACAACATGATTTGTTAGCATAAACCCTTCATCTATTGTTCTCAACTGCAATACAATACAGATAACAATACATCAGGGGATTAAGTCATTACAGCAGGGAATTAAGTCCGACTGGCCAGTCTCAGTTAATCCTATTAAAGGTCAAGATAAATGTGGACCCATCTGTATCCATACAGGCATTCCTAGCAGACAGAAGATTTATCTGTAATACTGAAATGCAGTGGACCATGTGGGAGGCTACACTAGAGGCGCTCCGAGCCTCATTGCACTGTTTATCTGAGCCAAACCTGCATCATCTACTGTGTATCCTCTGCCTACTGTAGTTACATTATCTATCTGTGTGATCATACAATAGAACCAAAGGTTACAAACGGTGTTAGTGACACAGCTTTGTTACTTAATATTCAGATAATATACTTCATTTTATTACTTCACTCTGATTCATTCCCGCCCACAGCATCAAGCTGTGGGCGGGAGGTTAGGGTTGGGCTGCAGGGGTAGGTTAGAGTTAGGCTGCACTGCGAAGCTTATGGTTAAGCTGTGTGGGAGGTTTAGGGTTGGGCTGTGTGAAGGGATTAGGCTGCATGAGTGGAGGTTATGGTAAGGCTGTGGGAGGGTTAGGGTTAGGCTGCGGCGGAATTAGGGTTAAGAACTAGAGATAGAGTTAGAGGTAGTGGATAAATACTCGAATGCCCTGGGATCAGGTCTGACTCACAGTCACATGACCACCAGGACCTGGAAGAATGTCAACATCATACTATTAATTGCATTTAGCACTTACTACGTCATTTACTACATCATACTCATCTATTTAGAATTCCCTGCTATATGCTGATAGTGATGCAGTCACATGTACAGTATGCAGATAATTCTTGCTACATAGATCCTCATCTGTGTCCCACTATGAATCAGGCCCTCTGTCGCCTACAGTACTTTAAATGTAAAGGCTGCCCCTCTGTGCTGATCACTACAGTTCTTACATTGAGAAATAGACACACAATAAATGGGAGAACCTTAGACAAAGAATGTGCCACTCAGCCTATGGTACTCAAACTAATCATCTTGTAAATCAGAGACAAAACATTTAGTTCAAGGGCCTGATTGGTTGGTTCTCTCTGCCATATGCTAAGGGATAATTGGCAGGCAAGAACTACAAGTCAATACCCAACTTTATACAAAATGATCTCCAAAATGTAGAAACAAACTGCAAACCTCTATCAGACACTATGGCAACAGGAATACAATAGCGCCTGACAACGTTCTGGAGAAATACAGATAATAATACCTTCATGGATGCCAAATCCCTCAGAGGTACAAAATTACACTTTTTTTGTGCTGACAAGGTCCAAAATGACCCATTTGGTATTATACTGTAGCTTGGTCTAGAGCAAATTCCATGGACAGATTCATCCAATGTTTTCAATATTTTACCGACAAAGGAATTATTTGTCCTTATGGTCTTTGTAGTACTCACATAGACACAAGGAGGAGCTTTAGAATCACATTACAATAAACTACAGATATAGCCACACTCATCTATGCGGCGATGTGTACGCACATGAACACACATCGCGGTATAGTGCGACTGCCCGCAGCAGGCATTCGCATCATAGACTTTAATGGTGTGCACAGTAGCGGGCATACCAGCCGCACCATCACTGCGCATTGCGGCAATGATAAGCGTAGCTACATCTGATGCCCACAATGTTTCCAAGGTCTTACTCTCAGATTTCGATCCCCAGAATTAGTGTACACATGGGCAGGCTGGCACTCTAACATCTACATTGTTGACTCAAAGAAACATCTCATCTCGATTCCCCCAGAAATCCTGGACATTAGGTAAGTATGGGGAAATAATTTGTGAAAGAGAAAGTCAACGGCCAGCTGCATAGCCATGGTGGCTAGATGTGGTACCATTGCTATGGGGCCCAAAGGCTTATGGGTCTATCTCTGGGGACTATCTACCCTGCACCCAGCTCAACAGCTTGATTAAGAGGAAGGAAGTTAAGTGATCCATCCTCTCCTCTATTAGGCGTTCCCCAAACACAGGGTTGGATCACTGAAATCCACAACTCACAAATACAAAAAGATTAGCAATAACCTTGCTGCCTTCTGTTGCAGTGCACGACCAATACGGCACTTTCTCTTTTGGCTCCTCCCCCTAGCATTTGGTTGAGGGAATCAATTCATCCAGGTCATAAACAGGTTAGTTTGCTGTTTTGTATGCATTCACCATCACCCCATGGGTTCTCTGGGGAATATAATTTCTTGCTATAAGTTCTTTTGTTAAAAACATGAATGTGAAGGGAGAAAACTGGAACATGAAATATATATTTCTCTCTTGGAAATGAGATGAGGGAACACTGGCAGGAATTTTGTACTGTACAAATATCTTAGAAATGAAGAAATAAGCAACAGGGATTAATTGATGTTGTACATATTCTGTCAATGGGAATGCTCTGTGTATTGATGACTAGGATGCTCTGTATATTGTATAGTGGCCATTGGGATTCTCTGTGTGTTGTATGGCAGTCACTGGGACATTCTCTTTATTTGTATTATATTTGGGTAACTGTTATAAATAATTATTGGGGGAAATCCCAGAGTTACGTAGTTCCTGTTTGTACCTATTCATTGTATAAGTTTGTACCTATTCATTGTATACTGTCATAGGACTGCAGGTGTCCCACTCTTTGTGCCCAGTCACACCAAAGGGAGGTGCAGACAGAGGGGGTTACATCCCTGCTCCCAGGTGCCCTCCCTGTGTTAGTGACTTAGGGGGTCATTCCGAGTTGATCACTTGCTAGCTATTTTCTGCAGCGCTGCGATCAATTAGTCGCCGCCTATGGGGGAGTGTATTTTTGCTTTGCAAGTGTGTGAACGCTTGTGCAGCCGAACGGTACAAAAAAGTTTTGTGCAGTTTCTGAGTTGTTCTGTACTTACTTCAGCCTGTCCGGTCCCGGAATGGACGTCAGACACCTGCCCTGCAAACGCCTGGACACGCCTGCGTTTTTCCAACCACTCCCTGAAAACGGTCAGTTGCCACCCATAAATGCCTTCTTCTTGTCAATCTTCTTGCGATCGGCTGTGCGAATGGATTCTTAGTTAAATCCATTGCCCAGCACCGATCCGCTTTGTACCTGTACGACGCGCCTGCGCATTGCGGTGCATAGGCATGCATATATATTGGTAGATGCTCAATTAGCTTAGTGATATCATTCAGGTGCTCGAAAGGGAGGGGTATTTCTGAGCAAGAAAAAAAGGCAATTGGTTTCCCCCAGCATCCTGAATGATAACAGTAACTAGATGTAAATCCCACATAATAATAGAATTCAGAGATCTTCGTTACACATATTTGCGCAAATGTGTGGTTAAGCCCCAAAGCCACATCGAGGCGTCTCTGTATATTTGGGATCCCTAGCGCTATATCTAGGTGCAGGTGTGGCACCCCAAAACACCAGCATAAGCCAGAAAGCCCAGCATAGCATACCAGTGAAAAAACTATAGTGTTAATAAATTAGTATTTAGGAAGCCGAAGCTATAGAGAGGGTGATACAAACATGAAATGTAATTAAAATAGAGAAATAGTGTTAAAAAAATTAATAAGTGAAAAGTGTTAATAGAATGTAAAGGTATGCCACACTAAAGCCATCCAGCTCAGCCAGTCCAGAGGCACCACACCTCACACCTCCATTACCCCAATCTGGGTCTAATATTAACCAGCAAGGAGCCACATGATAATGGCTCCTTACTACAATATGTCCAAGCTAAGAGCTACCTACCTTGGAGCAACCCCATAATGCTCCATGTGGCATGTCAGGGCCTGCACCTCCTCCTAATGCAGGAACCTCTCTGCCTCTCACAACAGACATATATATTGGTAGATGCTCAATTAGCTTAGTGATATCATTCAGGTGCTCGAAAGGGAGGGGTATTTCTGAGCAAGAAAAAAAGGGCAATTGGTTTCCCCCAGCACCCTGAATGATAACAGTAACTAGATGTAAATCCCACATAATAATAGAATTCAGAGATCTTCGCTACACATATTTGCGCAAATGTGTGAATAAGCCCCAAAGCCGCATCAAGGCGTCTCTGTATATTTGGGGTCCCTAGCGCTATATCTAGGTGCAGGTGTGGCACCCCAAAACACCAGCATAAGCCAGAAAGCCCAGCATAGCATACCAGTGAAAAAACTATAGTGTTAATAAATTAGTATTTAGGAAGCCGAAGCTATAGAGAGGGTGATACAAACATGAAATGTAATTAAAATAGAGAAATAGTGTTAAAAAAATTTTATTTTTTATTTTTGCACAGTTTTGCTGAGTTTTGACCTGATCGCAGCGCTGCAAAAAATAGCTAGCATGCGATCAGGTTGGAATGACCCCCATAGTAACATGGATTGGCTTGTTCCTTCCTAGGTGACATTGGGGAGGGAGAGGGTTAATATCCCCCTTTCTTAGATATGGAGATGTATTCAGTTGTGAGTCACATTAAGGGATGACTTGTTATTTTATTTTGGGGCCCTCCAAAATATTGCTATGGGTTCCACAAAGTTCTAGCAATGCCCCTAGTTATGTGTATGTATTATAAGCTAATTGCTTATTTTACTGTATATACTAGAAGTTGTCTGATTGTTTCTTGTATGTACTACAGGTTAAGAGCTAGAGGGGGTGATGTACTAAGCCTTGGAGAGTGATAAAGCGGAGAGAGATAAAGTACCAGTCTTAACTGCCATATTACAGGCTGTGTTTGAAAAATGACAGCTAGGTGCCGATTGGTTGGTACTGTACTTTATCACTGTCCACTTTATCACTCTCCAAGGCTTAGTACACCTGCTGGGTGAAGTGAGCGTCTCAACCCGCCCCCCCTCCACGCTAAGCACCCATCGCGCTGTGTGCTGAGCAGGGGAGAGATGTGTGCTGAGCGTTCTGTGATAGATCGCTCAGCACACATCTCCCCGTGTGTAGTGTGTACCTTCCTTTAGAGTGAATGCAGAGGTCATTTATGAAGCATAAAACATGCGAGATGCATTCTGAAGTTATATATGGACTGCGTCTGATTATTTACCTGTGGGTGCCGCCTTCACAGACCTCTGCATATATATATATATATATATATATATATATATATATAGAATGGAATGTAGCGGACGGCACTCCAGCATATGAATAAATCCAACAGAAGCCAGAAATAATAGCCAACGTTTCGGAGCGATGCTCCTTTATCAAGACTTAAAAGATACTGACAAAACATACATTTAAATACCTTACTGTATACTCACCACGTGCACAGGAAAACCGCCGCAGCAGCCCGCTCCGGAATCCACATGACGTCATTGGCAGCCGCCGGCGCCCAGAATCCGTCGCAGGGGCGTGTGGCGGGGGGAGTGAAAACCATCACCATGGTAACCAATATACACAGGCTGCGGCGAAACAGGCAACATAATTAACAATACTGCGTGCCCTAATCAAATCATACTGGCACTATAATCTAAACAGATGGCTCACTATACTATGTATACTGCCTAAACATGATTGCAGATACTAGAATGTGCTATATTGATATCACATGCTAATAAGGCATATAGAATGCACAATGTAAAGCAACATAACGTGCTGTCAATCAGATGAGGAAAGTAATAAATCTATATAGCACAGAATACATATAGGAGCAATAAATACCTAACTGTCAATAAGATGGAAGAGATCAATAACAAATCAATATACCACTAGGCACATACTAGAGCGATGAATCCCATGCTAATGTATGGACATAGGGCACATAAGTAATTATAGCACCTAAGAGAAGTCTCTACTATCATACAACAATCGGTGAGAGAACGATAGTAAAGTAACCAGAAACATAAATTTATAGAAAACAGGTGAGTGCTAGAGATTCATTGAGTCCCAATGGTTGGACAGTTTGTAACACATGAATCCATCTTGCTTCTTTCTGTAATAGGATACTGCCTCTATTGCCACCTCTAGGATTAGGTGGAACCCATTCTATAATGCGGTATCTGATAGAAGACAGGTTATGATGCAAGTCCCTGAAATGGCGAGCAACCGGCTGATCACAATCTTTTCCTTCGAGGGCTGCACGTATACTGGACCTGTGTTGGGTCATGCGTTCCTTCATTTGTCTAATGGTCTTGCCTACGTATAATAAACTACACGGGCACTTGATATAATATACCACATATCTCGTGGTGCAGGTGACCGGATGCTGTATTTTAAATATTTTGCCCGACCTGGGATGCGAAAAGGTGTTACCTGTCTCCAAAAAGCTGCAAGTGGTACAGCCCAAGCACCGGTAATTACCCCCCTTCCTAGTTAAGAAATGGGTGGCTGGGTTGGCCGTGTGCTGCGTGATGTCATTATGGACCACTACATCTTTGATGTTTCTACCTCGGAAGAATGAAGGTAGAATGGTGGTGTCCTGAAGAGCTGGTAAACTGCAATCATGTGATATTATGGGCCAAATGTCCTTGGCAGTTTTCATCAATGTATTACTTGAAGTAGTATATTGTTGAGTCCATACGATCCGGTCCTCACGTGCCACGGGATTGATTTTGTGCAATGCCTGTTGTCTAGAAATGGCTAAAGCCTTGTGTTTAGCTGTTTTCAATGCTCTAGGATGGTAACCGCATGCCAGAAACTTAATGAGCATCATGTCAATTTGATTGATGGTGTCAATGGGATCACTGCATATGCGAATAATTCTCAAAAACTGTGAGAACGGTAGACCTTTGACTAGGGAGGGTGGGTGATGACTGGCTGCATGTAACACCGTATTACGGTCCGTTGGTTTATAATACATGGTGGTATGCAGAGTACAGTCCTCCTGTTGTTTTACTGTCACATCTAAATAGTGGATGCACTCAAAGCTGGTATCAGTGGTGAATTTGATGGGACTATCTTGGTCATTGATATCCCGCATCATAGCAAGAAATGATTCTTGAGTCCCATTCCAGAACAAACAGATATCATCGATATACCTAGCATACCCGGTGATGTGCTGACGTCGAGTGTCATCCGCAAAGAAAAGATCCTTTTCCACCGCAAACATATAGATATTCGCGAAGCTTGGCGCTACGCAGGAACCCATGGCACAGCCTGAGCGTTGAATGTAGAACTTGCCATTAAAAATAAAATAATTCCGCATAAGCGTTAGTCGTAGTAGTTGGATAAAAAATTCCACATTTGGCTCAGTATATAGCGGATGATCACTGATGAAACGTCTTACCATCTCAATGCCATGTTCTTGTGGAATAGATGTGTATAAGCTCACGACATCAATGGTGCACATGAGCTGTTTCGCTGGTAACGGTGAAAGTTGCTGTAACCACAAAATGAATGTGGTCGTTGTATTCTTGAGAAAAGAAGCTTCCTGGGTAATTAATGGCTGTAAAAAGTGATCCAAGTACTTGGAAATATTGTAATAAAGAGAGTCCCTAGCCGCAATGATGGGGCGTCCGGGAGGTTTGTCAGGATTTTTGTGTAATTTGGGTATAGTATATAATACTGGCACTTTGGGCCAGTCTACTGTAAGTGCTTCTTTAATTTTGGAGTCAATGATGTGCATGTCCATGCCCTGCTGTAGAATTTCATCCACCTCTTGTTTAAATACTTGAGTAGGGTCGGGGGGAGCTGTTCATAAACTTGAGTGTCAGATAATTGCTGATATATTTCTTTAGTGTAATCGTCCAGATTTTGGATCACAATGCCCCCGCCCTTATCTGCAGGGCGGATGACGATGTCACGATAAGCTCCCAAATTTTTGAGGGCAGATCTTACAGAAAAAGTTAAATTGTGATCCACCTTACTTTTATGAAGACACTGTTGTTCCATGACACTCTCCATGTATCCAGTAAAGCTTTTGATGTTGCAATTGAAAGACTGTGGTATAAACATGGATGGTTTATGAACTGTTGCACTAGTCGTCAGAGTGGGAGTTTTACCAAAGTGTTCTCTAAGCTTTAAGCGTCGATCAAAATTGAAGAGATCCACTTTACTTTGAAAGCCATCAGGCTTAAGTGTAGGAGCAAAAGATAGACCTTTATGTAGCACCGTTAGTTCTTCAGCAGTGAAGGTGCGAGATGATAAGTTGAAGATTATCTCTTCTGGTTGTATTTGCGCTTTGGCTTGGCGCGCCCACTGCCCCCCACGCCGGGTGGGGGCTCCCTTGTTAAATCTAGGGTGGTACGTGTGGCCACTCCTAAAGGGGGTTTCTGACTGCTGGAATGCGCCCCTCGCTCCGCTCCTTCTGTCTCACTGGAGGATGCTGCTCCACTGGAATGATCAGTCTCTAGTGGAAATCTGCGGGCTCTGCGGAACTTGGGTCTTTGCTCTCGGTTAAGCCCTCGATTGTATGCCCAACTATATACTTTGAACTCCGCGTAATCGCGTATTACCGTGGCCAATTTTAATTTTTTAAAGTTCACCAGATCAGCTCAGTACTTGTCCACCTGGGTGGTTAATTTACTGAGTCAATCTTGCGTTGTGTCTGCCTTGATGGTATTAAGATGAGTATCCTCAAAGATTTTGAACTTTTCTGCAGTGATGTTCAATTCTCTCCTAGACTCCTCTATGACAAGTAAAATTAAATCATACGAGCATTTGTTAAGAACTGCCGCCCACCGGCGACAGAAATCTGCATTGTATCTGCCGAAGGTCGGGATGTTTCTAATGCGAAACCCACGTGGTATTCGTTTGTCTCGGTAATAATCCGACAGGGACACCCCGTGGAGATAGAAATCTATCTCACGTTTTTTTAAACGCAATAGCTGTGCCACCAGTTGTTCTGTCGGCTCTGTGCCTGCAGATTCCAAAAGTTTGGCTTTGAATAAAATGCTCTCTGCTTCCGTGTCAGTGAGGGACAGCTGTTCACCTTGTGGCAATTGAAGGTTACTGAATCCAGCCGTTTCATCCGTAGCCGACATATCGACTTGTGTAATGCTAAAAACAATCACTGTGACATCACAAGTGAATAGACAGTTTGATAGATAAAGAAAAATGTATATGGGTGCCTTGACTGCAGTAAAAACAATCCTGTATCAGGTTGCACTACTGTATATAGAGACAAGGGAAGTGTCCGGCACTCCAATATGCTGCAAACAACCAGTCTTGGTGCCCTTCCAGAGGGTGATATAGAATGGAATGTAGCGGACGGCACTCCAGCATATGAATAAATCCAACAGATGAGAGAGTGAGAGATCTCACTGATTGTTGTATGATAGTAGAGACTTCTCTTAGGTGCTATAATTACTTATGTGCCCTATGTCCATACATTAGCATGGGATTCATCGCTCTAGTATGTGCCTAGTGGTATATTGATTTGTTATTGATCTCTTCCATCTTATTGACAGTTAGGTATTTATTGCTCCTATATGTATTCTGTGCTATATAGATTTATTACTTTCCTCATCTGATTGACAGCACGTTATGTTGCTTTACATTGTGCATTCTATATGCCTTATTAGCATGTGATATCAATATAGCACATTCTAGTATCTGCAATCATGTTTAGGCAGTATACATAGTATAGTGAGCCATCTGTTTAGATTATAGTGCCAGTATGATTTGATTAGGGCACGCAGTATTGTTAATTATGTTGCCTGTTTCTCCGCAGCCTGTGTATATTGGTTACCATGGTGATGGTTTTCACTCCCCCCGCCACACTCCCCTGCGACGGATCCTGGGCGCCGGCGGCTGCCAATGACGTCATGTGGATTCCGGAGCCGGCGGCGGTTTTCCTGTGCACGTGGTGAGTATACAGTAAGGTATTTAAATGTATGTTTTGTCAGTATCTTTTAAGTCTTGATAAAGGAGCATCGCTCCGAAACGTTGGCTATTATTTCTGGCTTCTGTTGGATTTATTCATATGCTCGAGTGCCGTCCGCTACATTCCATTCTATATCACCCTCTGGAAGGGCACCCAGACTGGTTGTTTGCAGCATATTGGAGTGCCGGACACTTCCCTTCTCTCTCTCTCTCTCTCTCTATATATATATATGCTTCAAATACAAAAATAAGGCTTGGCTGACCTGTTTTTAGAGGGGAAAAAATTAGAGATTGGACTATGATGTGCTATGCAGCCTGCGTTATTCATTGCAGGGCTCCAGGTTTGTCTGCCTTTCTGGAGACCTGGGTATCTCCTGAGATCGGAGGGAAGATGAGCACTAGAAGTGCACTAGACAGACCATTTAGGTGCACCAGTTCGTTAGGTCCACAGTTTGTGTAATACAGATATTTAGCATAATCAATGTATAGAAATTGTATATTTACAGGTAGTAATGGATACCATAAGCTTAACTCAAAGCCACACACAAAGTGGCCTAATACTGGCAAGGCAGTCTGAAGGGTACTTACTCATCTATGCCAATCAGCGGGTCTAGCCCAGCACGGAAACAGTCTCTACTTGGATTGTAACTGGGCGATAACGGGGCCTTTGCGCATAGTATAAGTTGGCTGTGGCAGTGGTGTGGGTGTGTCAAAGACAAGCGTGCACAAAAACCCAGCAATTTTAGATGGTCATTTTATGATTTAGAGGATCACCCAGGTTAGGGCTTGTGTAAATCAGAGCTGCTCGTGATGATGTCTGCCCTCACAAGCGGATGCATAGATGTGACTGACTCTGAATATAGGTGGAAATCTGTGGTTATTTTCATTCAATTCAGCTGCTCTGCATGCGGCTCTGAGTCAGGCCCTGGTCCAGAAAGCTTTGTACACTATCAGTGGGCTGATACTGTTTAGGAGGAGGTGCTGCTGCTGCTCTATTTTGCATTAATTGGGATAGTTCATAAGCCACAGCTTATGTGATCAGTCTTCCAGTGAAAAGCTCTATGCAGATAAACACCGGGCCATTGTCACTGATTTGACTGCAAACACACTGTATACTGTAGGTGACATCAGCATCATTTTCAATTATGTGGCTCATTTGGGGGATGCAGCATTTTTATGTACAGTGTGTGTGTGTGTGTGTGTGTGTGTGTGTGTGTGTGTGTGTGTACAGTATATACAGTACAATTTTAATTATTTTAAATTTCTCTACACCATTGTCAAGTTTGTGACCCATCTGTACGTTGAAGTCCAGAATATTATAATTTTTTTTTTAAATTGTTCGCATACTGTTCTTTTTTTCTCCACATGGTGGTGCTGCAGTGCTGCGGTGGTGCTGCAGTGCTGCTGGTTACTTACAATACAATATAATATTTACAAGTTCCTGTTTGTTTTTCCATAGCTGCTCCTTATTTGCTATTATCTAAATTCTACAAAATGACAGTCCTAACCTACTGTACAGATGATTACAGCTTAGTGTATGTTACTGTATACAAAGCTGTAAATATAGTGTACATCTATGCTAGGTCACGGGATGATCCAAGTGCTGGAACCTCCATGTTTCTGTCCCACCCATGATAAATTATGCCTTGCATTGGGATATATTTAATTTGCTGCCTGTCGGAATCCCATCGGTCAGGATACCGACACCAGAATCCCGACAGCCGACAATGCCAACAGCCGGAATCCCGGCGCACCAGGGCTATTTCCACTGGCACCAGGGTGTCTATGAGACCTACTGACATCTTCACGGGACTCCTGGCGCTCGCCCCACTGCTGGCATTCTGGTGGACGGGGTGCCGCTGTCGGGATATGGACAGTCGGCATCCCGTCTGCCGGTAAACCATCCTGAATACCTTGCATTTACTCTTGAATGTTGTTGCCTGGCTCATCTACATATCCTGTATTTTCTCATCTGCCGGTCCTCTCTGCCAGCCTCTACACTTGCTTCCCATAACTTCAAGAATAACAATTAGTTTTAAACCTTGCCTACAAACAGGGCCGGTCTGAGTTTAATTTTTTTTGGTAAGCGAGTTTAGAACTTTGGTGCCCCTTGATGGGATCAAATTTTAAAAGTTGTGTGGTCTCACAAGAAATGGGTGTGGCCACACAATAGTACCCCCAAGGGTACAAGGAGTTAATGTGGGGGAGGAGGGGGGAGGGGAATGCACATGCACCTAGGCAGTGGCGTAACTACAGCCCCCGCAGCCCTCACGGTGGCTTGGGGGCAAGGGGCTGCGGGGGCGCCGCCACTGATTTAGGGCAGTTTGACATGCGGACGAGCATGTCAATCTGCGGTCTCCTCTCCCTCCTTCCCTCCGCTGCTGTGTTGGAGGGACACGGAGGACACAGCGCGCGCCTCTCCTGTGTCCCTCCTGGGTCTCCGGCGGGTCTAATAAAGGAAGTGCCGTTCGTGAGCTCTGATTGGCTCACGAACCGGCACTTCCTTTAACAGACCCGCCGGAGACCCAGGAGGGACACAGGAGAGGCGTGCGCTGGCCCTCCGTGTCCCTCCATCACAAAAAAACAACGGGGGGGGGGGGGGGGGCACTGGTGGAGCATGTGCGGCACAGGGGGAGGGGGGCATATGTGGCACTGAGGGGACATATATGGCACTGGGGGGGTGTATGTGTACTTGGCACATGGGGGGGGGCTATATTTGGCACTGGGGGCTCGTGAGTACCTGGCACTGTGGGGGAATATCTGGCACTGAGGACATATGTGGCACTGGGCGGGTATATGTGTACCTGGCACATGGGGGGGGGGCTATATTTGGCACTGGGGGCATGTGAGTACCTGGAACTGTGGGGAATATCTGGCACTGGGGGCATATGTGTACCTGGCACATGGGGGGGGGGGGGGGGGGGGGGCTATATTTGGCACTGGTGGCATGTGAGTACCTGGCACCGTGGGGGAATATCTGGCACTGGGGACATATGTGGCACTGGGTGCACAGCCCTGGCAACAAGCACTACCCCCTAGCAACAAGCAAGACACCCAGTGCATGAAACCCCTGGCAACGAGCATGACACCCAGTGCATGAAACCCCTGGCAACGAGCATGACACCCAGTGCATGAAACACCTGGCAACGAGCATGACACCCAGTGCATGAAACCCCTGGCAACGAGCATGACACCCTGAGCATAAAAACCCCTGGCACCGTGCATGGAACCAAGAGCATGAAACCCCTGGCAACGAGCAGGTAATTTAAAAGTAATTAGAAGCCTTACTGTAGGACTTAATGTGTAATGGGCATAACGGTGTGTGGCATAATGTATCACGGACATTGCGGTGTGTGTCATAATGTGTCACGGGATTTGCAGTGTGGCATAATGTATAACGAGCATTGCGGTGTGTGGCATAGGGTATAACGGGCATTGCGGTATGTGTCACAGGCATTACGGTGTATGGTATACTATATCACGGGCATTGTGATATGTGGTATAATGTCTCAGGGTCATTGCAGTGTGTGTCATAATGTGTCACAGGCATTGTATGTGCTATAATGTATCAGGGGCATTGCAGCGTGTGGCATAATGTATCACGGACATTGCCGTGTGTGTCATAATGTGTCAGGCATTATGGTGTGTTGTATACTATATCACGGGCATTGTGGTATGTGGTATAATGTCTCAGGGTCATTGCAGTGTGTGTCATAATGTGTCACAGGCATTGTATGTGCTATAATGTATCGGGCATTGCAGTGTGTGTCATAATGTGTCACAGGCATTGTATGTGCTATAATGTATCACGGACATTGCGGTGTGTGTCATAATGTGTCACAGACATTGTATGTGCTATAATGTATCAGGGTCATTGCAGTGTGTAGCATAATGTATAACGGGCATTGCGATTCCTGTCATAATGTGTCACAGGCATTACGGTGTGTGGCATAATGTGTCGGGCATTATTGTGTGTGGCATAATGTCTTAGGGCCATTGCAGTATGTGGCATAATGTATACTGGGCAAGGAGGAAAAATGACAAATAATGTAAGGGGCATGAATCAGGATTATTTTTCTTTCCTGTGGTGGCTAACGTCTGGGCGTGCAGGTTGCAAAACTGGGGTATAAGGTAGTCTTTTCCTGCAATGCCACGCCCCTTTATGCAAAGTCACGCCCATTTCAACGAAGCCCCGCCCCCTTTTCGTGCCGCGCGCGCCTTCGCCGTGCACATGTTTGT